>NW_026623784.1:166738-167964 GCF_030028575.1 Malurus melanocephalus | reverse complement strand
CAGAAAGAGCTTTTGACACAGCCTGCTTGGAGACACACGCAGGTGATGGGCCTGTTTTATTRTGTTGTTTTCTATTTCTTATTGACTTGACAGATCTATCTGAAAATAGATATTTTTCCTAATTGACTTTTGACAAATCTATCTGAAAATACATGTTTTTCCTAAGTACCATCAACACKCAAATAAGTGAGAATATAGGGCAAAAGAAGCTTAGGCTATATTACAGAGGTAATGCAGCCTGATTAAAAGCCATTCCCACCAGAGAGWTGTTGAGCAATTTACTAACATAATCCTGTTCTTGCAGGAGTCCACATTACAGYAACAGGTCACTCCAGTAAACACRCCAATAATGGGGGGAATATTGTTCTCTCTCTCTTTGCCTCCAAAGCCAAAGTGTGAGTCACAGAAGAGCAYAAAATAAATAAACACAAGATCACTGTATCCAGCACGATAATTAGAGACCGTCTGTCAACACTAAGCAAAGCCCCTGTACTCAGGAATGTTTTTATCACAGATGGGACTCTTTCAAATCCTGAAAGCCAAGGCAAAGGCAAGGCAAGCTAGATGTCCAGCTGCGCAGAATGCCTTGCTGCATGAGAGGCAAGCGTAAATGTATAAAAGATTTTCTCTATCACCCTAATTAATAAGTCTTGCTGCCTCCCGTTTAATGACTCCTACTTAATTCGGGAATTGTTGCCGCACACTGCTGTCCCTTAATGCATATAGATGTCTCCTGTATAGAGCATTTATCTAGCAGTGAGGGTACCAGCAAGTACTCATGATAAGACCTTTCCAGAACTCATGGGCTGGACCGGCAGCACCGGTAAGGTGCTGCAAGTTTCTGTCCCAAGACACGCCAGGTCCCGGGATGGTGGCAGTGCCCACCCGACAGAGCCGAACTGCCATCCCCAGGCTGCAGTCTGTCACACGAGGCATTCCCATCCCTTTCCAAACCGGAGCCTGTAACCCAAGGGCTCCTTCCACGGGCGGGCAGGGCAGTCCCGGATGACCCCGCATCCCGGAGTGGCCACGGGCAATCCTGGCTTCGACGGCCGCTCCGTTACCTKCCCTGACCGCTGAGGAGCTGCGCGGGGCGGGCCAGCACCGGGGCCGCTCCTAACACCGTGTCCGCTCTCCCTCCCGGCGGTACCGGGCCCTGTGTGGGGCTGCCTTCCCACCGGGGCCAGCGGGGCGGGGGCCGCGCACGGGGCACGGCTCATAGCGCG
>NW_026623784.1:127663-165463 GCF_030028575.1 Malurus melanocephalus | reverse complement strand
ACAGCTAAATCCCTCACTTGTGTGTTTAGCCAACTCTCCCTGAAAGCTCTGGATAGTTCATGAATATGCACAGGGAGAGCGTTTCCCGGGAGGCTGCCTCTATAATGAGCTGATTGAGCTGCGCCTGCAGCAGGGCTGTTCTCCTGAGGCAAAAGTTGGGCGCCAGAACTGAGCAGCTTTGTGTCCCCGGCTTCACGGAGGTTTGGCCTGCTTCCCTGAGAAGGCACAGTCAGTGGGGTATTCACCGTACTCAGTGGTGTTAGCAGGTACAGCCAGGCAGGATCCTCACACGCTCTGTGTCCAAAAGATGTAAAGAGTATCATGTACCTAGCACACCTAAGATAACCTTCCCATTTTATAKTGGCTTGTGTAGAAATGGACATTTCCTGTCTAAAACCCCCGCACCACTTAATAAAGACATTTCATTGCTTAGCAACAGTCCCAGCTCGGCTTGGACCTGGGCTTTTGCCATTCCAGGTGGTCTCCRGAGATGTACCAGCAAAACAGCTGCTGCCTGCAGAAAAGGAGCTCTTCCGTTTTTTTTCTAATTAGTGATGCGACGACCAAGCCAAAAGAGCTGGGCTGGCTGCTACTGCCTAAGTATTTAGGAGCACTTGAGAGAATGGGAGCTGAGTGTAACTGAAAAATTTACAGAGTAAACTGGAAGTGGTCTGTCCCTCAGGCATGTGTGGGACCTTGCAGCTGCCTTGCTTGCTGCATTCTGTGTCGCTTGCACYTTGGTTTTGTGCACAGGTAGAGCAGCATGCTCGTTAACAACCTTGGTTTATGCGATTATTAGGATAGCACATTGATAGCTGTGCAGAGCCTGCTAGGGTTTAATGTAATATGCAAGCAAATAAGTTCCTTTAAAACAAGGCTGACACATGCCCTTGTCTGCTGTTGCAGGACAGACTCTAGTTAAGTGGGGTGAGGACTTGTGCGTTGGAAGAGAAGTATTTTTACAATTCAAATGACAGAATAAACACACAGACTTTTTGCTCACAAAGCCACATCCTCGTACACATAAAATCGGCTACCCTAGAAATTCAGGCTTTTAAAAACAATCTCCCCACAAAAATTTGTGTAAGCTTTTGAAACTAGTTGTCTGTTCTCATCAGAACAACTTTGCTTGGGGATGATATTTTTCCCTCTTTTTCTTCAATAACCTTATGAAGTGTTGATAAAGATATTATCCACAGCATCAGCTTCCTTTGATTGCTCTTTTAGACTGTGTGTCTAGATGGAAACCTAGCAACACAACAACTATTGAAGGGAGATGTTTCAATAGCTACACTTCGTTTTTTCACCCTAGATGCATCTTCAGAGGTTACTCATCAAGCTAGTCCCCTCACGGCTTGGAGCCTTATAACTTGATTCCCTAAGCCTGGAATAAAACAGAACTGAGTCAGTGAAAAAGACAACAAAGATGGAATGGAAATGCTTAATATGCTAAAAGATTCATTTTTCCTTTCTTTCTGCTGCCCCTGTGAATACCTGCAGTATTCCCATAGGGAAGAATGCTCCTCTACAGAGAGAGAATGCTTTTCTAATAGGAAAATTATCCAAGGGGAAACTACCCATCAACATTTGTGYCTGTTTCACCTAGAGGCACAAGGGACAAATGGCCCAGAGCAGTGTGTAGCAGTGTAAGGTGTGAGAACCAGACTGGCATTTGGAAAGAAGCATCAGCGTAATCCAACCTCCAACTGCCCACTGTGGTGAAAATGGTGATTCAGTTTCTGCAATGTACAGGGAAAATTCATCCTCAGGGGTAGAAAAAAAATCCCAAACACGAGCTGAAGTCACTGATACTCTATCCAGATTTCCCCCATTGGCTATAGTGTAGTGTTTTCAAGCAAACTGGCAAACAGCCTTATGGTGCATAGTCTCCTTACTATAGAAAAGGACACATACAGGGAGTCAAGGTGACAATATCTGACCAGTCCTGTGTAATTCAGGGGTAGAGAAATGAAGGATTTCACCCTGGTGAAATTGCTGTTAGTCTTCAGATGTTTGGGGGGAAATGTGTTTACTAGGTGCTAAAAATTCTCTCAATACCTAGTGTGTCCTTGGCCATGCCTCCCAAGATCTCGTGCTTTTTCAGCATTARTGAATTAATGAATTAAACATCACAAATGCCTTTGTCAGACCAACAGAGGAAGCAGTTAAGTTACAGGAGAACTCCTGACCCCTTCTGTATTTGTCATTTCTGAACTGCAAAYGAAGTGTTGTTAACAAGCTGTATTTTTCAGGAGTTTATGGGGTGGCTGTGATGTGTGTGTATGTAATCAAATCACGTGAGCCTGATGGGATGGCTGCATTTTGGTTTGGCATAGGGAGAGGGTATGCACACAGTGTTAACATTTTGCATCCAAAAAACCCACAGCACATCTGAAATCCTCTTGTGGTGCCAGTGCTCTGAGATAAGTGCTGCTTATACAAAGACTTGCCTGCTGGCTAGGAGTACTCAGTAAGTAAGCTTGAGTGAAACTGGAGAGGGATAGTTCATACCCTACTGCATATGGAAAATTTGGATAAGCTGTGATTTTTATCTCTGAATGGGTCCTTCTGTGGTGAAGGTGATGCTGCCGTGGTCTCKGTGCATGCCAATATGCAGTAAATCCTGGCAGGACTCTCTTCAGCATGAAGTATTTAGCATACAATTGGTTTAATCCTCTAATCTTATCAAGCACTGACATAAATGAGAMCTGAACAGATTAGTTCATTGTTAAAAATCAAATCCCATTATATTTCTCAATGTACTGCAAAAGATTTTTCCTTTTACTTACCTGATTTGCTTATTTTTTTTTTTAATCCATTGTTTGTTTAGAGGTATCAAACTATAGATTTGGGCTCATTGGTGAAAGGTGCAGGTAATCTGCTCTTCTGTGATGAGAGTTTATCTGAGGTTTGAACAGCTGGAGGGGATTTCAGAATCAGAGCCAGTGGTGTGCTCTGGGAGGCTGGTTACTGGGAGCTGCGAGTTTGGCAGAGGAAGGARTTTCTGCCAAGTGTCAGTGCTTCTTACTCCTCGGTGACAGCAGTCCTGTTCACTTTTTATTGCYTTTGTGCCAGTCAAGAGGAGCAGAGGATGTCCTTTGCCTTCTTTCCCACTCACCTTGTGGTTTCTCTGTCTTTAGAGAGGTAAGCAGTTCTCAAAACGTGTGTGTGAAAACCGTGGTTTGGCTCTGTGAATGTGYGGCCAGGGAACCCGGGAATGTCTTTTCAGAGCTTGTGATGAAGCTGAGCAATGAAATATTAGTTTCTAGAACTCCCTTAATCTCCCCACTGTGATACYGCAGAACAGACCATCTCTTTAAATGATTGATTTCACACAGATTTACCTGAGCTCATTCATCTTGCTGTAGCTTTACCAGGATGAATTTTCTCTCAGGTCTGTCSTTACCAATGCTTTTGCTAAGGGCTGCATCCTTCCTCCTCTCTTTCAAAGCAGCACCTCATTCCGTGAATAGCTCTGCTGTGTTCAGAGAGACCGTTAAGGAGGAAAATGCTGTAGTGCTTGTGACTCAGACTAATGCCAGTCAATTTACAGCACAGATTAAGCACAGGGTGAGTATAGATTGCAGTATCTGGCCTTTAATGAATAATTCAGGAGTATGGAGGAGACTGTGTAAGAGTTAAGTGCTTAATCCAGCTCTAGGTGAAGTCAGCAAAAACCTTTCCATTGACCCCAGTCCAGGATATGTTTGAGCAGAGCTTAACTATGTGTGTTTGTAAATTGTGCCATTGATGGCAGTGTGCTTCAGGTGTGAGCTACAACAACTGTCTGCATTAGCACCCAGCTGAATGTTATTTATGACCCTCTTGCCTGTCAGATTGGCATTAACTGCCCTCTGCAGCACCTAAGGGGAGCTTTCTGAGGTCTCAGCACACTTTTATAGTATGAAAACAAAAAAAAATATTAATAACTGGAGTGCCACACATTAACAGAAGAAATACAGGAAAAGCTGGGCAAAACAAGCTTCAAAGGTGTAATTTTGGTTGCTTATAGCCAGGTATGGTGCCCTTCTTCTGCAAGAACAAGACAATTGCCTGTGATAGGGAACTGGACACTCAGCCTTTCAGGAGTCCACTTTTGCCTGTTCTGCCAGTAGCTGASTGTGATCCCCCTTCYTGAGGGTGAATTGAASCCCCAGGGACTGGAACTGCTCTTGKAAGACCYGCTGTAGGAACAGCAGAGCAGTTCTGCTGGTGGAAAGCAGAGGATGCTTTGCAGTGCAGCTCCTGTTTTCAGCCATGAGTCTGTACCAACTGGGAATCCTGTCCTTCCAGCTGCTCCAGAGGGGTTTAMTTTCCCTTGAAGGTACAGTTCAGCACAGCCACTAGCAGTGCTGACTTTTTTCATCCACTTGGAGGGGCAGGGCATCTCCTCTTTCTGATTGTAACTCGAAGTATAAAACTTCCAGTGTAACCGTGCCTGTGTTCTGAGTCATTTTCRTGCTCKTGTGGGCCCGTCCACTTTCCCATTTMAAYTCAGCTATAAAACTTGGCTTGGAGATTAAACCTGGTRCCTGAGTTTTAGCTGGAGAGCMAGTGGRAGGGTGTGTGATGGGGGAGGTGGAGCCTTTGGGTTCTGGCAGTGCCACAGGATTTGCTCTCCCATGGGCATTCAAGCACACCCACAGCAGAGCAGGGCATCCCAGACAYAGGCTCTCCTGCACTCAAAGTAGGGCTTCACACATACCTCACTCTYTTTTCCCTTTTTGGGTTCTCCCTGCTTGCTGTAGAAGAGGTTTGGGGCACAAGGCTGGGATGCTTTCCCTGCCATCTGCCTTAAGGCAGCAGGCTTGAAAGTTGGCACAGTTATTTCCTGATCTTTGCCATGCTCTGTTAGTACAGAACAGCTCCTCCTGAGTAGAAGGCAGTTCATGTTACATAAATAGTGGAGAAGGGGAAGAGGCCAATGTGTTTAAAGGAGTTGAAAGAGATACTGGCAGTCATCTGATTCTTAAACTGCTGCTGGCCTTGACTCTGCTGCTTTATGGGGGGAGTCAGGGGTGAGAGTCATTTTTCTGCCTCAGTTTGAAGTGTGGATGCTGTTGCTTCTGGGGTCTGGTTCTGCAGCTGCATCTCACTCTCAGTTATATCAGTGGAGTCACTTCAGATTTATTACTGGGAATGTTACCTCAGATCAACCTTCTAAGCTATTACATGGCTAAACTAATTTGGGCTTCAGGACATCCTGTATGATGCTGCCACAGACTTTCTTACCACCTTTTGCAAAAATTTCTTTTACTTGAACAAAGAGAAGGGTTCTGGGAGATTCCTACTTTTACTCTGAGCTCACTTGGCTGATGTTGGGCTAGCAAGTCACAGGGTCCCTGTGCCATTGTTGTAGGTACCACTGCTGCTCCTTCGATGGCAACTAAAGCTGAATGATRTTAGCTGTAACTTGCTTGGTCTGTATTTAGCTTCTGTGAAAGTCAGCAGAAGCAACAGCTCAATTCTGTCAGAGCTGAAGCTCTACCATGGAACCTTGCTTAATTAATTTGTGAACTTGCATATAATCCTATCTATCTCCCTAAAGCAATAAGGAATTGAATCTGATCGGTGTTTGCAAGGGTTTATGAGTCTCATATATACAATGCACAAAATGCTCTTTGCTCCTAGGGGGATGTTGACTTGTTTCTTGGCTCTKGGTTACACCCAGGAACTGAGAATGAACTGCTTTTGAGCTGTATTAAAGTCTTTGGAGACAATTTGGAAAAAAATCCCACAAAAACACCTAACCCTTCTACAGCTTGGGGTACTGCTGTGCATGTGGCACCTGATTCCCTGAATCTAACAAGTCCTCCCTCTGTTCCTCCTTTTAACAAGGGAAATAAATTCCTGGAAAAGGTGGGGCTGCAGACTCAGATTTGAGCTACAGTCCAATGGTGCATTTTAAACATGTCTAAGAAATGCCCAAAGCAACCCTGACTCCTGCTTATAAATCAAATCTGGCCAAATCCTGTCTTCATATTTCCACTGCCACCTCTTCACCTCCACCTCCCCCCTTGCACACCCTTCCTCTTGCTCTCCAGCTAAAACTCAGGCACCAGGTTTAATCTCCAAGCCAAGTTTTAGAGCTGAGTTGAAATGGGAAAGTGGACRGGCCCACAAGAGCATGAAAATGACTCAGTTACATAATGGGCTCCATTTAAACTGAGAGTTTGGACAATATAGGCATCAGCTTGTTTTGAATGCTAAATTTATTATTTTGCTGGAAATCTCAGGGTTCTTGGACCGTGCTGAAAGCTGCTCCTTCCGGTGCTTCCTGCCAACAGCTGCAATTTCCAGCCTGTGAGCATTGCAGGCTAGGCTTCTTCAGGACTCACAGAGCACCTGCCAGTGCCTTGGAATTGCTCGACTGCCAAATCTCTGGATATGCTTCTCAGTGGAGTGTTTCACCATCTGATGTATATGCTGCAAACCACTTCTTTCCACATTCAAACTGAATTTTTACATCCAAAGTCATCCCTTCTCTTTCTCCCCATCTAACCCCTGCATCTCAGCCCTGTCCCTTCACACAGGGCTCAGAGATGGGCAGCAAATGGGCAGAGGAGCTGTGGTCTGTGGTGGTCTTTGGTCCATTTCCTGCTTGTCTCTTGAGTCAATGTTTGTGCACAGAGCATGGCAGAAAAGCTGCAGCATCCTAGGGAGCTATAAAACACCAGCCTGCGACAACTGGAAGCAAGATATATCAGCAGGTAAATGTTTCATCCCCTGTGGCACTGCTTAAGCCAAAGAAGCAAAGCTTCATTGCTGTAAATCTGCTGTCTGGAATTCCTTGGTGCAAGTTTCCTCACAGTAACTGCAGAGTTCATAACATGGGTTTGTGTGGCACAGGAAAGCATCTGGACTTGTTTTGATTCCAATAACAGAGGGCTCTACTRTAAGTAGCCAACAGATAAGATTTTGATGACATTTCCTTTACAGACCTCTTGCAGTTCCTTGTATTTCTGATGTGTTGTGGGGGAGATAATTTCTTCTGAATCCAAATCTTGGCTTACATGCAGCTAAATTCATTCTGCATGTACACCACCTGCCTACATTCCTATTTATTTGCTTATGTTGCAGATGCTCGTACTGTTTGCATTTCAATTTTTCTGGCTGATTTGGGAAGTGCCTGCAGTGACTTTCCTCTCATACTCAGTCAGCAGCCTGGTTTCTGGAGGGCCAGACACAGTTCCATATCCACACAGGGCAGTGGAGTGAGTCCCTTTGAAAATCAATTTACAAATGTCTGTGCAAAAAKGGTTTGCTTGTGAAGGAGAATCCCAGGAGGTTTTGGAACAAGGCACGTTGTGAAAGGATGAAAGTCTCAGACTCCAAAATAGAACAATCCAGAGCAGATGATGTGCTTTGCCCCAGGAAAGCTAGAAAAACTAACCGTACAGCCACAAATATTTCCTTCATTTTTSTGTTTTAACAAAAATCTTGTTCCTWAAGAGATAGCACAAGTGGCATCTTAGCCTGTGGACATGTGTCTAAAAGCATGAGATGCAGTAAGGAACTGGGAACAATTGCCTGAAATGTTTTGATCCTTTGCCAGATGGCTGATGGACACTCATGAGCAGCTCCATGGCTGTGAATCTTTGGTGGTAGAAGGGGAATAAGGACAGGGATGATTTTCCCTCTTTCTGAACTGCCTCAGATCATGAACCTCCAGGTCTGTACTGGGAGGGARGAGAAGAGAGCAGAGAGGAGGGACATTGCTGCTGTCTCAGCTCAATCCTGGTGGCCTGAATCTGTATCCTAGAGACGCAGCTTCACTGGCAGCTTCTGGGAGCTGTTGCAAGCAACATTTCCCTCCCTTGCCCAGGGACTAATAGGAATCAGATCATTGTGTGTCTTATTTGTACTAGGAAGCATYCTGGACTCTCTCTGAGATGAATGTGCCATTAAAGACTGTTTGCTGATTCTAAGACCCTGCCCCCTCTTATGCTAACGGTTTGCAGGACTGTGCTCAYTGAGCTGTGGTCACATTTAATGTGAGTTTCTGCATGGCTGGTGCAGCTGGCAGTAAGTTTTAAGTCCTTGTGCTGGCAGGGGATCTGCTGACCTGCTGCTCAGGCACTGAGGCAGCTTGCCTTGTCTCCACATCTTCCCCTCAAGAAGTGTTCCTTCTGTTCTGAAAAACCTTGTGCTTGCCCAGGTCCTGCTCTGGAGCAAAGAGCACTAGAGGTTCTTCAGCCTCTGGATATTGCACATCTGCTTCCAGATTTCTCACTGATTCTTGGATGATGGCATAGCAGTGCTACATAATTTAATCCACAAGCACTGGATTTTCATGGGAGGTGAGCAGGTAGCTGCATCTGTTAGAGAGAAAATTGAGGGAACTAAGAAAGCCATACATGTTTAGATCCCACTTTTCAGGCTGCTGAGAGCCAGCCAGCTACAAACTTTGTAAGTCCCTCCTGATCCTGTAGTAAGTTTTCCATGTGTTACTATAAAGTATGGTTTGCTGCAGTTATTCTTGCTTAGTTGCAGTGACAGCCAGCATTAATTCCCCCCAAAGTTCACCCTCAGATTCTAAGAAATAAGGGGCTATGTCTGTGCCACAGATAAGCTCAGCTTAGTGCGTGGAGGTGGAATGGTGCACAAGTGTTTCAGTATTCCAGCTGCTCCATCATTTGAGAGAGAGCTACAGATCACCCACTCCTCTCTCATGCTGGTGTGTGGAAAGCTCTGCTGAAAAAGTTAACGTGACTGAAATAYCATGGGAGCTGTGTCCTCACCACASATTGCAGCTTTRCAGCCTTCCTGWTCCAAATCTGACATTTTCTGATGTCAGTCAATTGTAGCAGTGAAAAATAAGACCATTAGATCTGAATGGGCAGCACCTGGAGCGAGACACTGTGACCTGCAGGACTTGACACATGTGCAGAGGGGACTTTGTGCCTSTTCCTTCCCTTTCTGGAAGGTCAGAGCACAATGAGCAAAGCGGGCTAAGTATACTGTTCAGGTGGAGAAATTGTAACATCTTCTTTTAAACTCATTGTACTTTTTATGTGGAGCTGAAACAGCTGCCTGTGCTGCGGTCAGTAAGAAGGCCTGGCAGCACAGGTTGGAATTACTGCTGTTAGAAATGAGCTAACTTTTAGATAAAATTAAGTGGGGACAAAGTAGTSGAAGTAAAAGAAACTGTTTATTGTAACGATCAGCTGAGTAACTCCCCCAGGACAGCAGAGCACACACACCTTCCAAACAAAAGGGCTACTTTTACACACTTTGGCTGGGACCAAAGTTCTTTTTGGTAGCATAGATGGTATGAAATTTGTTCTCATTGTGGAAGTTGGATATTCATCACCAGCATAAAGATTATGTTGCACAAGGATGGCTGTGTTTGATGATACAGCTCAAATTACATTCWGAACACAACAGAGTTTGTGGTTTGTTTCACACAGCCCCCATCTTTATGGTCAAAAAGATTTGGTATCTTTTGCATCAAATTAGGCACCCAAAATAAGTGTCTMCTTCTTCCTTCATCTCCTGAGCTCCAGCATCTGTTAGATGCAGACTGCACCACCCCCTCTCTCTCTGAGATGCTGGGAGAAGGTTCAGTTCAGCCCTATTTGTTCAGCCCTCAGACTGTGTCGTRACTGTCAGTGTTAAAAGCTCATGAGGAAATTAATAATTCTGCCTGTGYGCCAGGCATGAGTGGTGTGCAGGAAATGAGGCATGAGACCACACACTAAATGATGAGGAGAGAGCAGAGTATATAATCAAATAACTGCTGAGTTTGGGGAGCATCATCCATTGCATGCACTGGTGGAAGCAGAGTCCTTGCCTTGGACAGGAGGCTTGGAAGCAAAACTGCACTGCARTGAATTTACAGAAGAGGGACAAATTAAGGGTGCTGTGTCAGCCGTGAATTTGGCTTTTCCTGACTGGTGGGTGCTTGACTTTGCAGCTAATCTTTCCACAGTGGCAGCAATTATGAATAGATCTAAACAGTGTTTGCCAGAGCCTGAAATAGCAGGTGAGTGCATGCAGGAAGTCCTCTGTGTCATAGCCTGAGAGTGCTTCAAGCCATCTTTGTCCAGTCTGAAAGCTGATCAAGAGATCGTAGATCATTCAGGTTGGAAAAAATCATTTAATCTGATCGCTTAAGATCATTRATCCTTGTGTTTCCAGCTGTTCTTATCTTAGCCAGGGTGTAAAAGTTCCTGTAAGGGGAAAGAAGGGTGGAACAGTCAGAAGTGGAAGAGAACACCTCAGTAAGAGGACAGGGTGCATGTGCCATGCTTGATTTCATAAAGCTTGAGATCAGATAATCCTCTTTCCTATATACAACAGTCAATGTGTTGAGAAGTTGTTTAGCAGATTCAGGATCAGTTGTCCATGGCCTACTTCACTTTTCCCAGAGTGCAAGACTTATGAAAATCAAATCTCCAGTTAGTGAAAAATCATTTTCCACTAACTTTCCCTGCTGTTTTGTTTAACAGCTCATGAAATGTGGTCTGTACTGGGATAGGGACTCCATGCACTCGGTGACAGCTGTGTTGATAAGGGAGGATGGGAAGAAAGCCCTTCTTGGCTGTGTTTTAAAATTWGACTTCTGGATTAGTCTCTGTGATTGAGGTGCAGATCAAGACTGTGGTGCTGTGTTCTGGAATCCCTGTGGACCTCTGCTTTACTGTGATACATTAATGGTACCCTGCAGTTGTTCTACCTGGCCAGAGCTGTGTCACAGAGACTTGGCTTTCAGCAGGTCCTGGATGCTCTTAGGATGATTTGGAAGCACAAAGACTATTTCTCTCCCTCTTAGAGGAACTTTGTGTAGCTAACAAAGAGGGCTAAAGCTGTCTTTGTAGAAACTTCAGGAAATTTCAGGAACAGAAATAGGAGCACAAAACTGCTATCTCTGCTCTGCAAGCTGTGCCCATGGGAGAAACCAGTGTGAAGTTTAGTTACTYTGTCAATGACAATCTCCTATATTACAGAAATTGTCTTTCCCTCCCTTCTAGTCTTGTGCTTTCTTTCCTTTTTTTCTTTCTAGCTTGCTGCAGCCAAAGGCTGCCTTTTTCCTGTAGGGAGGAACAACTGGRTAATTGAAATGGAACACTAGTGAGGATTTTTTAATCTGAAAGTCAGCATTAATTAGTCAGGTCGGGTGTAATTAGCTTCCTCATCTGTCTCTGCTTCTCTTCAACTTGCCAATGACTTTCTTCTATCCTAGATGTCACTCAGTGAAAATGAACTGTCATGTGGGAGCTGCATGGGTKTTTTTCCTTGTTGAGGTGCAAGTGAGTAACAATCCCTGTGGTGCTGTTGGGGCTTGAGCAGGATCCCACCTGGAGGAAGCCTGTTTGCTTTGCAAAGGGCAGAGGGAAGCCCAAGAAATCTAAATGTCTACACAAATCAGCTGAATCAGTGCCTCTTCTCCACAGAAACAGACCCAGGGCTCCAAGGAGTGCTCTTATCCTCTGCCTCTTTCAACCTGGCCCAGGCTTAGCTTGTAAAGAAGTGAGGCAGAGCTTTAATGAGGGCTGCAGGATTAAGTTCTCTGTGTGTATATCCTGGGATTGAAAAAGTAACTGKGCCATGATTCAGTGCTGGGAGTCCCTGGATAGTATAAAAAGTGATGRAGGGAAAACAGGCCAGCCCCCAAGTAGAATTCAAGCAGAAAAAATGCATTTCAATCCCCTTCTGGCTGATTTGAGGGTTTATCTCTCCTGCTGATTCTGTTTGYCATGTTTTGGGTTGGATAAGCTTTCATCCTGACCCAGGGAGGATCTGAGCAAGGCAGCAAAGCCAGATGAGTCCTAAGGGCAATGCTAAGTGTGCCATGTCTGGCTTTGGAGCTGAATCATGTAGTGAACTCTCTCCTGAAGGGGGTTCAGAGCTGTGGATGCAGACACATGCTTTCCCTGCATATAGAGGGAGGCTGGCACTGCTAGGGACAGCTCAGGAGCCACCCATCCTGCCCTTGCCTCTGTCCTGGACCAAATCTTGATCCCCCCTGACTCAGTTCTCATGTGAGTGTATATAGGGGCTTCTCTAGAAAATGCCATGCTGGAGTTCACACCAGTGCCAGAATCTGTGCCAGACATTGTAGGTGTCCATGTATTACAAACTGGGGTTTATTATTGCTCTGTAGTTGATGGAAGAGCCAGAGGGAGATGCCTGAGACCTGATCCCATCCTTGAATTGAGGATTTAGCTCTTAGTTAAGAAAGAAGATGGTGTGATCCCTTTTCTGCTGCCTTATTATTATCTCACTCTCTCATTTCCCTTTCTTGTCACATGCAGGCTCTTCTGTCTCAGGATTAGAATCTTTTCCCTCCTTCTCCTCAATAACACAATAAAATGGGAAATTATKATGGCTCTTTACCTCTCTTTCTAAAGAGACAATACATATACTTGTTCAGGTCTTACAGTAAGTCCTTTCTGTTGAAGGAGAGCCCAGGCCAGTGGGAGAAGAGTCAGGAGTGGAGGGGAGGCAACTGCAGGTACACCCCAACCTGCCCARGTGGGGTGAGTGGGGTTTGCACCTGTATCATTATCATTATTAATCCCTACAGCATTAATATGCACTAATGTGAGCTAGAGTTGTAGCTTGGCTGTCCCTTAGAGGCTGAAGGGTGGCAGTACCTGTCAGCTGAGTGATAGATGGGGGTCATACACCAACCAAGGGTGTGCTGAGGGTGCCTGGCAAAGGTGAGCAGTGTGGGGTGACCTGTGAGCTGAGGCTGACATGGTGCTGGAGTGGGGGTGCCATGCCAGCAGGCTTTGTGCACGTTTTGTCATCCTGTATGGGATTATGGCTGAATTTGGGAGTGYAGTGTGAGAGAGAAGGCAGGACTGTGGTAAGAATCCTCCAGGAGAGGATGAATTTGCAGATTCAGAGACTTGGGAAAGCCTCCTCCCTGTCATGATGCAAATAAGGCTCTGCAAACAACAACACAAGAGCATGTGGCTCTGTGTTCCCATGGAGCTGAGCAGTGCCTGCAGTCCAGTGCCTGTCCTGGGCAGCATAATTTCTATACCMTTGGCTTTGCCCCAGGCCAAGGGCTCACACAATGATCCATGTACAGGGAAATTTTCAGGCCCACCCTGGCTGTTTAGGAATATGCATCTTGAATATTAAAGAAATCTCAATGGAGTCTAAAACCAGCCAGATTACTCCTGACCTTTCCAGAGCCTTGAAAAGACACTCATAACCYCCCTTTTGCTTTCCTCTTGCTGTCTCAGTCCAGCATGTGAAGGGRGGCAACAACACAGAAGAGTTTTGTGAGCTGTCTTCTCTTCACCCTATTTCTCAGTGTCCTGAGGGTTGGAGGTCTGGCAGGAGAGGGACTGTGGCCCATCTGCCAGCAGTGGTACCTGTCTGGTTTTGCACGGAGCTGTCAGAGCAGGAGGCTCACATGTGCCCTCCTGCACAGTCTCCACAGCCTRGCTGAGGTGAGTGAGCCACTGCACSAGCCTAATCAGGGTGAGGGGCTGGGAAAGCCTCTGCTCTCACACTGACAGGAAGGGTGGGATGTTTTGAGACAAGATGAGTTTGAACATTCCTGGTTTCCTCGGTGTGGGCAGGAGCAGAGGGCTGGAGCTCAGAGGTTCCCTGTTCTCCACAAGTTCTGTGATGAGTGGAGCAGACATGCACWGGTGCTGTCCAGACCAGATTGAATCCCATGGGAGTTGCTGTGGATCCCATGAACTCTCTGTGGCCAAGGCCACTGGCATCACTCAGACTGACCAGAGCCAGAGAGGTTGCTGCTTTGCACAGCACTYCTCTGCCAGGGACCATTTTTCTCCAATTGCTTTACTTCTTAGTCTAAGTTCATGCAGCTCCCAGGCCTTCTGATGACCTAGTGTTAAGAAGTACTGGCAGTTTATCTTCCTGCTGATATAAGGCCTATTAAAATAGGAACACTTGTTAGGAGCAAAGCTCATAAATTTTTTCTGGCCTGTGTGTAAATTGCTTTCAGCTCCCAGGGTCAGGTAACAAACTGAACTTGTTTATTCATTCAGTGACAAGGACTAGTGGCTTTGCTGCCTGGAGCCAGAAAAGGGAGCGACACTTACATGGTCTGGGCTTTGCTCTTGGTGACCATAACCTGGTGGATCCCTGTCTTGGGAGGCTGCTGTGAGACACCCAGGTAAAGTCTGGGAACCTGGGAAATCCCTGCTAAGGAGAGCACACCTCCCAGGGATCCTCCCTTTCTTTCCTGGCCAAGTGTTGGCTGAKCAGGAAAGGGTTTTCTCCTTCATTCCATGAAAGCAGTAACTGCTTTTTCTTCTTGGTGGTTCTGTAGGAATGGGAAAAAATGCACTCCATTAACAATATCCCACAGGAGTGGAAGGAAAGCAGGTTGTTCAGCCCTTTTCCTTCCCATGCTGGATATCCSTTCATGGACTAGAGCAGGGTCACAGTGAGCTCTTGGAGGGGTTGGTGTGGGCAAGTGTATGTCTGCARATGTGGGTCTGTGTGCTTCTCTGGCTCTGTGTGCTCACACATGAGTTGTGGGAAAGATGAATACTGCTAGAAATAGCTGGGGGAAATCTACTGTCAGTTCTAAGGAGAGGAARACACACTCCGTTGCATTTTGTATCTGGTAGCATGAGCCATTCCTGTGAGGACCAGGTTAGCTAATGAAATGTTCCTGCTGCTGCAGTGCGAGCAACATACTGTGAATCCCTGCAGCCTCCATGCCAGGTGCCCTGGAGCCATGCAGAGCCCTCCTCTGCCACAGCACTGGGTTCTGGGACTGTCACTTGAACTTCTACCTCTCTGGTTCCTCTGCCAGGCAAATTGCAGGATACCTCATGGTGAGGCTGTTCTTTCAGTGGCTTAAGCAAATCTGTGGGGTTTGGAAGGATGATGGCTTTGCTCCTGAGGGAACTGGAGCGTGCTTCCCTTCTGGCTCTGCTGCTGGGACTCTGTGGATTTGCTGTGCCTGTGACTGCTGGGCCTTGCTGACTGCTCTTCTCTACCTGTGTGCAGGTGCTGGACATGGACACAGAGGATGACCCCTTGTTACAGGATGTCTGGCTAGAGGAGGAAGATGAAGAGGTAGCCTTCAGCTCCCAGAAGAGGCGAGAGGGTGCTCTGTTGTATGGGAAAAGCCCCTGCAGGGTCAGGCCCCTGTGTGTCACACTGCCTGTGTCTGGCTTCTGGAATATTGTTGGCTGGGTGTTTACCAACCCRTACTGTGCGGGCTTCATCCTTTTCCTAGGCTGTGCCATCCCTACTGTGCTTGCTGTTGTCATGTTCCTCCACTACCCAGCCCTGGATATTGAYATCTCCTACAATGCTTTTGAGATCCGCAACCACGAGTCCTCGCAGCGCTTCGATGCGCTTGCCTTGGCCCTCAAATCCCAGTTTGGGTCATGGGGGAGGAACCGCCGAGAYCTGGCTGACTTTACCTCAGAAACCCTGCAGAGGCTCATCTTTGAGCAGCTCCAGCAGCTTCACCTCAATGCTTCCCATCTGGGGGTGAGTGCACAGGTCAAGCGCAGTCCCCTGGAGGGCAGGACGAGCTCCCCACAGCCCCAGCCCCACCTGAGCCCAGGAAACCGCACTTCCCGAATCAGAAGAGGAGCCTCACGTTGGGACTACTCCAGCACTTACATCAGTGCCAACACACAGACACATGCCCACTGGCGCATTGAGCTCATTTTCCTGGCTCGGGGGGACTCTGAGAACAACATCTTCACCACCGAGCGCCTGGTSACCATCCATGAGGTTGAGCGCAAGATCATGAACCACCCTCGCTTCCGGGATTTCTGCTGGAAGCCCCATGAGGTCTTGAAGGACCTGCCCCTGGGCTCTTACTCCTACTGCTCCCCTCCCAGCTCCCTCATGACCTACTTCTTCCCCACTGAGAGAGGAGGGAAGATTTACTAYGATGGCATGGGACAAGATCTTGCTGACATCCAAGGTGAGCTGAGGGCCGTGGGCAAGGGTTGGCACCTTCAAGGAATGTCTCTCCTCWGGTTCAGGCAGTCACTGGTGTGCAGCTAAGAGGGGTGACTGCCTTGTATGGRGAGGAAGATGCTGCTGGGCTGTGCCTTGAGGAATTGTCTTTTCTGCACCCTTTTCAACCCTGCAGCTCCAGTCACAGGTCACACAGACCCCCACAGGCAAGGGAGAGGGACAAGTGATGGGTGTATGGTACAGATGTCTTCTACTGACCCTTGTCCCCTGTAGATATCTGTGGTTAACTAGAGTAGTGCCAGGGCTTGAACAGACAGTAGGGATGAGCTTCCCTGCACTGCAGAGCAGATTAAAGAGGTCTGTGGGCTGCTCCAGCAACCTGTGAGTCACCAACTGGAAAGGCTCCCATAAGAAGAGGAGGAGAAAGACCCTGCCTCCTCCTATCAGCTCTGTGCCCTGTACTGAGTACCTCCAGTAGAATAGAGGTGACAAAGAGGTGACTCATGAGGAGCCTGTGGGTGTGATGTGGCTGTGGGATGCACCCTCCATCTGTCTCCCAAGCCAGGTTGCAAAGCATAGCTTTGCAAGGAGCCATGCTGGGAGCAAGCAAAGAATTAACTGTCTGCTCCAGTAACGGTTCTGCTACCAAAATAGGAAAGAGTTTCTGGTCCTTCTGGTACAAACTCTGCGGAACTGGGTTTTGGGAATGGACAGGCAGTGTCTCTTAGTCAGAACTAGCTGAGTGCTTCTATCTCTGCCTCCCTCACACCAACAGATGGCAGAAGTACCAGGTCACAGCAGAGCCAGGACTCCTCCTCCATGGGCATTGTTTAGTTCTTGTGCTTCCAAGTGTAATGGAGAAAATATTGTCCTAGTTTATGAGAAGGAAGGGCATCCAGCAGTGGGAGTATTGATTGGAGTGTTGTTGGCTGGGGGTGCTGTGGTTCAGGTCAGTCAGGTGAAAGATGTGTCCCTGGTGGGGAACTGCATATGGATATGCAGTCACAGAGCAGAAGTAGGATGTGAGTCTTTGCAATCCAGGTTTCTCTGGCCYGCCTTGGTCTCTGGAAGGCAGCAGCAGTTAGCATCACTCTGATGAAGGATGACTCCCAATTTCCCTTTGGCAGCTTAGATCCTGTGCTTTGCCAAGACAATTAAGCAAGCACCTAACATAAGTGGCACTGCTTTCTCCTACAGGGTCCCTGGAGCTGGCCATGACCCACCCCGAATTCTACTGGTATGTGGATGAGGGYTTGTCTGCCGAGAACATGAAGAGCTCCCTGCTGCGGAGTGAGATCCTCTTTGGGGCACCACTGCCAAATTATTACTCAGTGGAGGATCGCTGGGAGGAGCAGCGCCACAAGTTCCAGAACTTTGTCATCACCTACGTGGCCATGCTGGCCAAGCAGTCCACAAGGTGAGGGTGTGTGCAGGCAGGGCAGCTGGCAGTGCACAAGAGCAGGGAAGGGCAGAGGATTGAACAGACCTTTCAGGGTGCAAAAACTCTGCCTTAAGGTTCACACCAGGGGAGACATGCCTGTTCCACTCCGATAGCCATGTTCCATTTGGCCTCACCAGGAAGTCACCAAGCACCAGTCACCAAGAAGGCTTGGCATGCGAGCTCAGGCTACTGGTCAGTCTTGAACAGTGGCCATAGCATAATGCTCCACATGAAAGAGAAAAAGCATCTCCATTGAAACTGGGCTCAGGCATGGAGCTGTGAATGAGGGTGGGGAGTATATGGCAGAAAACCRCTCATATGTTCCTCTTTAATTCCACTTGCTATTGCAGCAATGTGCCAGAGACACCAATAGAGACAACGAAAGGGGAACAAAGTTGGAATGTTATGCCTGCCTTTCCCTGAGCCCTTGGCTGGCATTGGATCTTTTTGATTCCATCTCATAAATCCAGTTCCACTGGCTCAAACAGAGCTGCCTTCCTGCTCTGAATTTGACCACCACTGGTCTGATGCAGGCATGAAATGGTCTTTACTCAAGGCCACTTAGCCTATGGATCCAATTCTGCTTTTGTTTTTTGTACAGAGAGGTGGGGAGAGGAATTCCAGGGCAAGATAAGTTTCAGGAAGTGCAGGGGTTTTTCACCACCAGGTCTGTATGATTTGGTTGARCAGAGTTTTGCTCAGTGCTTATGAGAGAGAAGATAAAATAGACCTAAAAGAGCATCCTAGTCTTTGTACCTTCTCAGACTCCAGCTTTCTACTGCCCTGAGTCTCAGTAGCTCCAGAATGAAGGGATGCTGATCTTCAGAAGCAACTTGCAATGAGGCAGCCATGGAGCATTCTCAGCAGTGGACAGGCAGAGCAGGCTGTGGTTAAGACAAGCCAAAAGRGAATTGGGTCAAGGCTCAGTTCCAAAGCACAGATCCCTGAGAGCCTCCTATGGCACTGCATTATTGTAGTCCTGGTTAAATTGTGTTGGATTACTTCCACTCAGAGCCTGCTTCCAGAGACAGAAGCTGGTAAATCATATGGTTTCTGTTAAGCTCTCACTCTGCCTGCATCCGCTGTGCTAATATAATAAGCAATTATTAGGATTCCAGATGGAATTGGCTTTGAAGGCTTCAGAATCTGTCTGTTAGTGCCTAAGACCTACCATGCACTGGAGGAATTTTAMAAATATTAGACCTGCTCTTTATTTTTCTCCTTCCCTGTGTGAATTTCACCTTCAGCAGCAACTTTGTTCAACCTGCTCTCATTGCTCTGAGCTGTTTCCTCAGAGAACTGCCAGTTTATTAGAGCAGTGACCTCCTTTGTGTCTGGTGCTTTAAACCATCTGGTTCTGCTCCTTTTGCACTCAACTATTTCTCTTCTTTCAYATCTTCTCACCCTAGCAAAGTCCAGGTGCTGTATGGAGGAACAGATTTGTTTGACTATGAAGTGAGGAGGACTTTCAACAATGACATGTTGCTGGCCTTCATCAGCAGTAGCTGCATAGCTATCTTGGTCTACATCCTCACGTCCTGCTCAGGTAGGCTGGAGTCATGGCTGCCCTGCTCTAACACAAATCCAAATGTGCCGTGTCTCACTGTGTCTGTGCAAGCCCCAGGAGAGATTCTGATGCCCTGGCACCAGTGCAGTTGTGTGGCACAGCAGCGTGCAGAAGGGCAAGCCAGTCTGAATCTCCAGAGCAGAGGTTTGTGGGCAGGGTGAGGGAAAGAGTCACAGGAGATCAGGAATAAGATGCAAATTCTCATCTTGCTAATGCTGGCATAAATCTGATATAATTTTTTGCATGAGCCTCATGAGAAGGAGTCTGCAAGCAGTACCCCTGCAGCCCTGAGCTATTCACTGTCACCAGCACACTCACAGGAGCCAGTATCCCAACAGGGCAGGTGGGAGGTGTCTGTTCTCCTGGGGGTGGCCAGAGATACTATTTTCTCTGTGTTTCTTTTYTGCTATAGTGTTCCTGTCATTCTTTGGCATTGCCAGCATTGGGCTAAGCTGCCTGGTGGCTCTGTTCCTGTACCATGTCGTATTTGGGATCCAGTATCTGGGTATCCTCAATGGTGTGGCTGCCTTTGTCATCGTGGGGATTGGTAAGCACATCCTTACTCAAAGCCTACCTGTGCTGCCCTGCCCTGCCTCCTKCCTGCAGGAGAGAAGAGGGTTATGGTGGCAAATGCAGATTGAATTTTCAGGCCCTTTTCCATTGCCTTTAACTGTAATATTTGCAGGTCAAATGTCAAGGGGGAAATTACATTTTYAGCAGGTGTCACTTCTGTGTTTCCAGGGGTTGATGATGTCTTTGTTTTCATCAACACCTACCGCCAAGCCACCCACCTCAAGGACCTGCGACTGCGCATGATCCACACTATCCAGACAGCAGGAAAGGCCACCTTCTTCACCTCCCTGACCACTGCTGCAGCATATGCTGCCAACATCTTCTCTCAGGTACCCTGCACCTTTGGGATTTGGGGTTTCCATTTCTGCCAGAGGGCCTAATAGATCAGAAACCTGCCAACACCATCTGTCCTCTCCTTCAGCACAGTGGGCTGCCACAGCAGCTTCTGTCTCTTACCTGCTGTAAGGCAATGGATTAGCATCCTAGAAAATATTTCTGTGCCACTGATCAAACAGGATTCAGTAGCCACCAGGCTCTGTCTCAGTGCTTTATCTACTGGGTTTGCTGACTACCATGACTGAGGTCAGCATGTGCTATTCTCAGGTTCCTCCACACATCTCTTCCTTGCCTGCTGTCTCTTCAGCAGTCCTGCCTCAGTTGATCCCAACCCTGTGTTCTTTCTCTTCATGTAGATCCCAGCTGTGCATGACTTTGGACTCTTCATGTCGCTGATTGTGTCCTGCTGCTGGGTAGCTGTGCTCTTCACCATGCCAGCTGCTCTTGGAATATGGACCCTCTATGTGTCCCCATTAGAGAGCTCCTGCCAAGACAGGTGAGCCCTGGAGGCTGTGGGTAAGAAGTTATGGGATTTGCAGTCAAGGAGCTGTGCAAATTCTTTCCCTATCATATCAGTTTATCCTCATTCCCCTCAGGCAGTTTGGCTTTGCCTCTGACAGAAGGGAGATTTAAGTTCTGCTGTTCCAGATTGGAGCAAAATGGAAGGGTCTAATTGCCATCTCATTCTCTCTGATGTATGCACAGGTACCTTCCATRAGCCAGACTCTGCCATGTCAGTCAATCCTCTTGTTGAATCCTATGGAGTATTGGGCCATTTTTGTCCTCAGAGCACTTAATGCACAGCTGAACCTTCAAACAGTGGAGACACAAGCCCTGCGAAGCAGGCAGATCACCGTTGCTCCTGCCTGTGAACACAAGAAGGACAAAGAGATTTGTGTTTGGAAGTCAGCACATTTCCTCTTCCCCTGCTCTTYATCACTGTAGATGACCTGGCCTGATTTTATTCACTAGCAGGGAGATTAACTGCTGAAACTCCTGTCATTCAGCATGGTGTCCACAGCTCAGCCCTGCTCTGTGTATGCAGCCTAGCTCCTACTCTTCTAGCACTTAGGAATTTGCTCATGGCCCTGCCTGTTGTCTTTCCAAATAATTTGAGCAGGTTGTTGCTGCTCTCCTTGCCACAGAAGGACCCCACTGGTAACTCTTCACATGGTATGCAGCTTAAAACTCTTGCCTTTGTCTCCTTTCCTACTCTGATCCAGCTGTAGTCAGAAGTGCACCAGAAAGAGTGCCTTGCACCTGGCTGAAAATCTCTTCATTGCCTCGGAGGCTACTTCCAGAACAGGCAGAGAGACCCTTCCCTACCTTGAYGATGACATCCCACTGCTCAACGTGGAGGAGGAGCCTGGTATGTGTCTGCTGTGTGTTGCCTTCAGAGGGATCACACTGCCTTCTTCATCCTGCAGTTCTCCCTACCCCTGACAGTGGTCCTTGCCTCAGTTCCCCARATTTTAAGCTGGAGATGGTGCCATCATGGGATGTTGTAGGAGTCAGAACCCAGTATTCCTTGTAAGTCACTTTGAGACCTTCAGTGGGTGTCAATACATGYTTTCTAACTACTTTGCTACTTCTCTTGGGTCTACCATTGTCTGCTTTCTGTCTGGAATCACTGATTGTGACATGGATGTAGCCATGAAAATCTAATCCACAGCACCAGGACTGCTCACCTTGGAGTAAAGTTTTCCCCTTGTCCCTGCCATTTGGAGCACTGCATTTGGGAAGCAGGAGAAAGAACACTGTTGTTCTCCAGCCTCAAGCCCCTAGAGCAGCTCCTCCATCATGGTATGAAGAGGGCAATGACTTGCCTGAGATAACATAAGCAATCTAGAAAAAAAAGCCCAGAAATTCCCTATCTGTTGCTAGCAGGAGATAACAGCCCCAGTCTCAAGAAAAAGGTGCTTACAGGGTCATGCTCTCTTGTACTTGGCTTTTAAAGCTTGCCGGGATATTTTCTTTTAAAATCCCCAACAGCAGTGCTCTGGGCAGTGAGTATCTTTCTGACCTAGAGGCAAAATGGAACTGGAGATAASTGGATCAATTCCATGGCATGTGCAGACCCCTTGCTGCAGAGTGGGCTCTGAGGTGCCTTTGGAAGACAGGCAGAGAATCTCTGGCTCTGTGCTGCAAGAGTTCTCCTTAGTATGCCAGAGTCAGATGCAGTGGTGATGTGTGGAAACAATCCTTCACTTCCCTGCAAACAGCAGGATGCTTTCCTCCAGGGCCCCATGGCATCAGGGAACTGTGAAGAAGCAAAGCAGATTATTCCAGCTGGTGACCAGACACAGTTTGTACATTGGCTCTATGGTGTGGCAGGCATGATGGATCCTATGACAGCAAGTGCCCACTTTTCACACATAGAGAAGGGGGCAGTTCCCTTGGCATCTCTGAGCTGGAGAGAAGAGAATCAGGAAGAGCCAGGCTGCAGTCAGGAAGAGGTCAGCTGTAATTAGCAGTTAGATGTATTCAGTGGGACAGGGACAAATTCTGCTTGGCCTMAGAAGCATGCAGTGTCCCTGTGACCTTATGGACAGTGTTTGTGGAATTTGGTAGAACAAGGAATAACCTGAAACATAGGTTTCGACTGAACTATGGATTTACAAGTGTAGCTGTTGCATGGCAGTGACTTGAAAAAGATGCTTCTTATAACATTCTGTGAGTCACTGCCTCTGCCTGGGTCTTACTCCATGTCTTTAGCTTGAGCGACTTGTACAGCACCTGGCAGAAGATTTGATAAAGGAGAGTGTATTGCTCTGAGAGACACTCRTGACATTGAGACTGCTTTTGATTTCTCTCTATTCTAGTCTCCCTGGAAATAGGGGATGTCCCCATGGTGTCTGTGATGCCAGAAAATCTGCAGCTCTCTGCAGAGAAGAGCAACCGGGCTCACTTGATAACTCATCTGCAAGAGCTGCTGGAACACTGGGTGCTGTGGTCTGCAGTGAAAAGCAGATGGGTGATTGTGGGTAAGGAAGGAAGCAGGTATTCCATCTATATGRATTTTAGAGGGTTTGACATTCCAATCAGTCTCTAAGCCTTGATTATTAATGACAAGAGGTGGGAAAGGGGACGCAGTAACTGGCTTCTAATACAGCAGAAGAATGCTGCCAGAACAGTCAGTCTCTAAGGTGGTGGGGGAGGGAATGCACCACCACACCATCACTTGCTTTTCACTCACATCTAAAGGGGCAAATCCTGATCGAGTTTTTTCCAGGCATGGGGCTTATTACAAGAAAGCCCAGCTACCAGTGTGCTATAGAGGCTGTTCTTTTTCCATCTGAAAATTCCATCTTTCTACCACATGCCTGCTCTGTGAGTGTGTCTGAAGTGCAAAGTGCATGTAGGGTCCCACACTTACCCAGGTTTCTCCTTGCAGGGCTCTTTCTCCTTGTGCTGCTCCTGTCCATATTCTTTGCTAGCCGCCTCCACCCAGCTAGCCGTGCTCCAGTCTTGTTCCGGCCAGACACAAACATCCAGGTGCTACTGGACCTGAAATACAACCTGAGTGCTGAAGGCATCTCCTGCATTACCTGCTCAGGTGAGAACACTGATCCCCAAACCACGGTGGGTGTGGCTCAGCCTGGCCTCTGGACTGGAGGAGCTGAAATGTGATGCAGACACCTATAATGTTCAAATATCTCATTGGACATTGGATTGACCCTGTGGAAGGGAGGCACACATTAGGAGTGGGATGGTTGGGTTGCCTGTAGGAGTGGAGTATTAGAAAAATATCTTGTGCTTTAGCCAGGGACTGCCTGAGTATTTCTGCTGGAGCAAWCATGTCACAGACCATGAAAACTGACTGCTTTACTCATAAGTGCTGCTCTCATATCAGTGCCCAGTTGAGGGTCTGTAGCACTGTGTTGCCTGCTCAGGGTTTGGTGTTCAGCAGCAGAGTCTCTGGTGTACACAGGTCTGGTAGGTTTTTTCTCATGCTGTTCAATCTTTCCTCCCTGACTAACCTTGTGGGACAGGTTTGTTTCAGGAAAAACCCCACAGTTTGCAGAACAACATCCGAACTTCCTTGGAAAAAAGGAAGAGGGGCTCAGGATCACCTTGGGGAAGCAAAGGCAGCATGAGTGATACYGGGCAGCAAGGTGAGTGGGGTATGATGACTCTACCACATTAGGGGCCAGGGCCCAAAGATCCACTGGGGTAGAAACTAAACCACATGCTCTCTGAATAGCTGATGGGGAATAATTCTCTTCAGAGCCTGCCCTACAGAGCTTGGTGCTGGATGTATGGGGCATCTTTAGAGTCCCCCTTTCTCTGAATTCCTACTGCTCTCTAGGATATGGTCCTATTACCCAGGTGGCAGTACAGTCTAGTGTCATATCCCTCTGATCTGAGTACAGGGCAAGGAACTCTGAGCTTTTACATCCCAGTCTTGTTCACAATCTTGTTGGCAGGTCACAAAGAGAATAATTTCAGCCTGTTTTGCAGGGGATTTTGAGGATGAAACAGTTATTGGGCCAGGTCCCAAGATGGCATAAATCAATAAGCCATCAGGAATTACTACAGTTCAGGATATATTTGTGACAGCCTTTGAAAGTTRTGCTGTGCTGCAGGAAGGCAGAAGTTTTGCCTGCTGTCCCAGAGCAGACAGCAGACCAAAGGAACCCTCCTTTGCTCTGCCCATGTCTGTAGGGTTTGCTGATTGAGAAGTACCGCCAAACCTCATGCCCTCTTTTTCTTCAGATCTCCAGGGGACTGTGTACATTTCCAAGTCCAGGAGCAAGGGAAGACCAGCCATTTACAGATTCTCACTCAATGCCAGTGTCCCTGCACCCTGGCAGATGGTGTCACCGGGAGACGGGGAGGTGCCTTCATTCCAGGTGAGTCAGGCCAGGATGTTGGACCCCTCTATCAAGAGTGCAGCACTCAGCAGGTGAGCACAAGAGCCTCCTCCTGTCTCTCCATGGTGTCCTGCGTAGCTCTGGGTGACATTTTCAGGGCACTAAAGTAGGGTAATTTACACAGAAGGCATTGTGCTTGGCATCATCCAAGATGATACCTTGGAGTGCCACAAGWCTTACCTGTTGCTGTTGTGAGGTGATTGTCAGTGATGGGAGCAGAACTGTGGGTGTCATTAGAGCAGATGTCCCTCACCCTGGGCAGAGCAGCCACCATTCAGCCTAAGCCCCTGGGAATGGGGGTCCTGTCACACACTGGCCATTTCTGGAAAGGGGCAGGCTGGGGGCTGTGCCTGTGGTGCTCATTCTGTGTGGCTGTGCCAATGCTCAGGGAGGAGGGGAGAGTGTGATGCTAATGTGCAACGGGCTGCAACCCTGTGGAGTTAAGTATCTGTTTTCATTAATCCATTGCTTAGGTGTATAGAGTGCCTTTCGGTAACTTCACCAGGAAGCTGACAGCTTGTGTGTCCACAGTAGGGCTGCTTAAGCAGACGAGCCCCAGGAAGTGGATGATGACCACCTTGTCCTGTGACACCAAGAAGGGCTGGAAGTTTGACTTCAGCTTCTACGTGGCCTCCAAGGAGCAGCAGCGAACACGGTAACTTTCCAAAACCCCTTTAGGACCAGGAAGCGGAAACCTTACAGCTGAGATGCTGATGTGAGGTGCTTAATGGCCAGTGCTAGCCCTGCCCTCAATCAGTTGATGGCCTTAGAATGTGCTTTGCTGCATATATGCCCCATCTCTTCAGTCATTTGGTAGGCCCATAGCATCATTAATGTGCCAAAGGCTTAAGAGGTGCATGACTGTGACTGGGGGCTTCTTTGGGTGRCAGAAAGACATTGCTGATCTTGTTCTTACCCTTACCCACCTGAACTCTTGGKCTGAACAGGCAGCACAGAATATGCAATGGCTAGGGATACAGGTCTGGWGATGTTCACCTTTCCCTTTCATTCTGACCCTGAGAATGTCTGTTTCTATGTAATACTTCAGATGCATCAGCTTCTCTACCTCTGGTTCTCCATAACAAATTTTCTTTGCTGAACAGGAAACTGTATTTCGCCCAGTCACACAAGCCCCCTTACCACGGYCGAGTATGTGTGGCACCTCCGGGCTGTCTGCTCAGCTCTAGCCCAGATGGACCCACCAAAGGCATCCTCTATGTTCCCAGTGAGAAAGGTAAGCTGATGAGGCCCTGTCCAAACATGCCCAGATCYAGAGAGTCACACCTTTTTTGCCATCTAATATAATCAACCTTTGTTCTGTATTTGACAGCAGCACCCAAAGCAAAGCTGTCGGCCACATCTGGATTCAATCCATGCATGAACACAGGCTGTGGGAAGCCAGCGGTGCGGCCCCTGGTAGACACCGGCGCTATGGTGTTTGTAGTGTTTGGAATCAGAGGTGTTAATCGCACAAGACGCCTGGACAACCACGTCATCGGAGACATGGTACACGTACACATGGTCTGGCATGCTGGACAGGCATGCTTGGGGCTGGTGAGAGAGGGACAGGCTCTCTGGATGGTGTTTAGTTAACACCCACAGCCCAGGGTGATCCAGCAGTCTGAATGGATTGAAAGGCAGAGATGGTAACATTGTGATGAGCCAGTACAGTCCTATTTTAGCAAATTGACAAAATAATGGAGATCAGGAAGTCTTTAGTGAAAAAAACACTTCAGACTTCTCAGAAAAACCCACTGAGTGCAATATATAACCTTCTAATTTTAAGTCTAAATCTGGCTTTCTTGAGGATTTTAGAAACACACCTATCTTGAGCTCAACACAAAATCTCACTACAAATTTAAGACTGACGGAACTGATATTTTTCTGTAATATATATCTTGTTATGAAGCATTAACAGGAAAAAATAAAAATCAGTTACTCCAGGGAAAGGTTACTAAATGTGACTTTTCTRGAAACAGCTTATCTCTGAGATCTGAGTTACCTAAGTTACCTTGACACATGACAGCCTTCTCCTGGAAAAATTATGCTTGGCTTGGCTGACGCATTTCAGCTTTCAGCTGTTTTTCCTGTCCTTTGATTTGGGGTTACTGTTCAGAATCAGCTTTTGCCTGTTTGCTCTGAGGGGCTGTGACAAATGCAGGCAGTGGGGTGGGCAGGAAGCTGGGATGCCAGTTGCTGTGTGTATGCCTCACGTGTGGTGCTCTTGTCGTTGTGTCTCCTTGTGAAAGGGCAGCGTTATTTATGATGACAGCTTTGACCTCTTCAAAGAGATTGGCAACCTGTGCCGCCTCTGCAAAGCCATCGCCAGCAACTCTGAGCTGGTGAAGCCTGGAGGGGCTCAGTGCCTGCCCTCGGGTAAGCTGGACTAACTCTAGTTCTGCCTGTGCTTGCTTAGGCTGGGGTCCTCAACAGCAAACCAGATAGGGTGACTGCTTCTTGCTGTCTGCTTTTCTTCCCAAGGCATCTTGACCATTCTAGAACACATCATATGCTTTTTTTGGGACAGAAAGAAAGAAAAATGGTCTATTTAATGCTAGAGATACTGGGTATATTCTTTGGGATTTAATCCAGAAAGATAAGGACAGAATTGCATTTGTTCTTTCCAGTTAYGGGTATTGCTTGAGATGCAATCTTTTGATTCAGTAAATATCTTCTTAGTAGCTCCTGAAAAACAATGAAATCACAGCTGATCTCATTGCAGTGAGGCTATTCCCTGTCTCTGTGGCTTTGCATACCTGAGCAGTGACCATCTCTCCCARCTTCAGAGGTCACAAGGTTGTGGAGCTGAGCCTAGGAAGTGTATATTAGCTTCAGACAAAAAGCCAGTTTCATGCCTGGAGCAAATCCCTGTCAGTCCAGGCAGACAGCTGTCAGCAGTTGCTCTTTGTGCTGCTTGCTGACAGCTGGGGACAAACAGCAGTGGCAGTGTGCTGTCCCATGCTGATGGCACAGTGTCCTTTCAAGCTACAGCAGCTGAGAGCTGTGGTGCTGGAGATCTCAAAGGCTTTGGAAAAAACAGTGTCAAGGGGAAGCAGCTGTTGACAAATGGGGCCTGCTGTTCTCTTAGGGCTCTCAATTTGGGTGGTTGATTGGGGTTTATTTCATCCCCTTGCTCCAATGTGTTTCCTTTCCTTGTTCTGCGCTCCATCCCTTGCTCTTTCTTTCTCTCYAGGTTACAGCATCTCCTCCTTTCTGCAGATGTTGCACCCTGAGTGCAAGAACATCCCTGAACCAAACCTGCTGCCTGGACAGCTCTCTCACGGGGCAGTGGGGGTGAAGGATGGGAAAGTGCAGTGGATCTCCATGGCATTTGAATCGGTGAGCACATGGCATCACCTTGTGACATTGTCATTCYGGTGGCAATTTCATCTTGTGACTTCTGGGGGTTTAGCTCTGCCCTTTCTGCACTGGCTACTTTCACTTGCAGCCATAATTTAGTGTTTATTTAGCATTTGTTGCAGACATATGCCTGCACTCACAAGTTGTTAGAAGTGGCTGTTTATGCCACAATTAGCTCAGGCAAAAAGCTGGTGGCAGATTTGTCCAAATGCCACTGCCAGTTCTGCCTGGTACTGTCACTCAAGCTAGCYTGTTCTGCCCTTTCCCTTGCCATGCAACCCAAACAGCAGGACACAAGAGATGTGTTCATTTTGTTACAGACAACCTACAAGGGGAAATCGTCCTTCCAGACATATGCTGACTATCTGAAATGGGAGACATTCCTGCAGCAGCAACTCCAGCTCTTCCCAGACRGCTCTGCTCTCCGGCATGGTTTCCAGACCTGTGAGCACTGGAAGCAGATTTTCATGGAGATTATAGGCAAGTGACTGCCGTGTTTCTCTCCCTGGGGAACCCATGCTGTGTGATGTATCTTCACAGCACACTTTGTTCCCTATGGTGGGCATGGGTTATATCGGCAGTCCCTTGCCATTGCTGTGCAAACTCCTAAAACCTGTTCCTGCCCTGAGCAATGAGTATTGTCAAAATTCTAGGCAAAGCCCATGAAATAAGGGAAGGGACTCAGCTCTGCTGATGTGGGATTCAAGAAACCAATCACTTTCTTTCCAATTTCATCCTCTCCTTTCCATCTCCCACCCCATGSGTCTGTGTCTGCCTTGTTGCCAGCAGGAACATGGTACATTTCTCATCCCAGTTGTCACATGCCAGGATTCAAATCAGCTGTTTTCTTCCAGGAGTGCAGAGTGCCCTGTATGGTCTYGTCCTCTCACTGGTCATCTGTGTAGCTGCTGTGGCAGTGTTCACAACACATATCCTCCTCCTGCTGCCAGTGCTGCTCAGCATCTTAGGTAAAACACTAACTCTAATGTRTCAGGCTTTCTCTTTTCTTGAAATTGGTGGGTTGTGGCACTGCTGAGTCCCTGGTGATTTGAACTGAAGTGCTTATGTTCTSTGTAAAACCTTTTGGCTTTCCAGGAGGCAGTCCTGGAGAACAGAGTGCCTAAGTGAACAGAAGAAATTCTCAGAAAAAAGCCAGGAACCTCACTGGGAAAGTAGATTTGTGTGTCTAATTCCCAGTGTGTTTTATCTACAAAATCCCTTCTATTTGTTTAAATAAGGGTTTTAGCTACACAAATGCCATCCCTACCTGTTATGTATAATGTGATTAAGTCCCACATGCTCTGAATAACAATTGCACTACTTTCCAAGAACATGCACCATGGCTGCTGTTTCCAAGAAGTRAGAGATGTTAAATGTTGAATATTTTAGCAGTTTTCTTAGTATTTGAAGCAAATTTGTAAATAGTTTCCTCTCCCTGGCTGGTGATTTGATGATACTGTGGTCTAAGTGTGTTGCTAAACTTCTCAGTTTAAAAATCAAATCTATCATTCTGAAACCACGTAGTCTTCCACACACTACTCACAAACAGCACTCTTGCCTTCAAAAAGTGTGTTCAGCCTCTGCGTAACTCCAGCAAACAAAACAACAGGCTCACTTCCCTGTGGTGCTTKTATGCTCCCATGGACACTTCTCTGGGCTTGGATTCATTTAGCAAGAGTTAGTCTAGATTGGCATCAGTCTGTCAGTTTGCCTGATATTTAACTAGGTGTCCCACTAGCCCAAGCAGATCTGATCACCTTACAGAAWGATCCCTGTGGTAAGGGGAGGTGAGGGAAGTGTTTGGCTGTGTGGCAGGGGGAGTGTGTTTAGGATTCAGGCTGCCTGGCACACAGTTCTGCAGGGCATGATTTCAAACTCCCCAAGGATCGATGTGTATCAGTAGGCCTGGGCAGCAGYCCCAGAGTCCTTTGCATTTGCCTAACAACACCTTTCTCATACAGGAGTTGTCTGCCTTGTGGTGACCATCATGTACTGGTCTGGCTGGGAAATGGGAGCTGTGGAAGCCATTTCCCTCTCTATCCTTGTTGGCTCCTCTGTTGATTACTGCGTGCACTTGGTGGAGGGCTACCTGCTGGCAGGGGAGAACCTGCCACTCCACCAGGCAGAGGTGAGCTTTGTTTCTCCTACAGCCTTGCATTCATTCCTCTTGTGCCCTCCATGCCCCTCAGCTGTGGATGGGCAAGGGGGAATGTATCCTGGCACCCTCAGACATCCCTGAGGTATTTGCTGCTTGTCCAGCTGACTGCTTGGACTGTGAGCTTGTGTACCTGAGTACAATAAACCCAAATGAYGGTCCAACCACATGGTTGTCCCTTTCTTACTGGCCACAGCTGTGTCCACAGAAACCCTTTTTCATGTCCAAGTGAAGASAGTCTGTGCTGGAACAGCTCTATACTAATTCTGTAACCTCTGAAAATTGCTTTTTTGGACTTCAGCTTATCTTCAGCCTTGTTAACATATTTTGTCTCTTTGGGAAGATGGAGACCACAAAAGCCTGGGATCTCGCCAGGTGTAGTGTCTGCATGCAGTGGCTGTATTGTGTAGGCCCAGCAATCAGACTSATGTGGTGGAAAGGAGGCACAAAATCCAGCAGCCTTTGCCTGTGCTGAGTTTTAACCCTGTGGCTCTTTGTTCAGTGTGCTCAGAGATGGCACGAACTGTCTGAGCTGCACTCAGGCAGCCTCTTCGTCCTAGACCGGGACTCTATGAGCTAAGCCACCCTCTCAAAGCCTAAAATATCAGTCTAGCCCCATTTGCCTGTTGTGCTAACACTGCTGTCCCTTCTACCAGGACCCCACAGCGTGCCGGCAGTGGAGGACRATGGAAGCAGTCCGGCATGTGGGTGTGGCAATCGTCTCCAGCGCTGTCACCACCGTGATCGCCACCGTCCCGCTGTTCTTCTGCATCATTGCCCCCTTTGCTAAGTTYGGGAAGATCGTTGCCCTCAACACGGGAGTCTCCATCCTGTACACGTTAACTGTGAGCACAGCCCTGCTGAGCATCATGGGGCCCGGCACCTTCACCCGCAGCAGGACTTCYTGTCTCAAGGCTGTGCTGGGGGTGCTCCTGGCTGGCTTGCTGGGTCTCTGCATCTGCCTCACCCTGCTCAAGAGTGGATTTAAGATCCCCCTCCCCAATGGGACAGCTCTGTAGACCCCAGGCCAGGAGCAACATGCTCTGTCCTCTTGCTCCCTTTTTTCTTTTCTTTTTAAAGAATATTTTTTGTAAGAAAAAAAAGAGGAAAAAAAATCCCTTTTTTCCAGAAGTTTTTCAACTGCAGATGCACTTTATTTTCTAATGGGTTTTGCTCTAAACTTGTATTTATTTTTGGGTAGTGATGGATGGATGATGGACAGTGAGGGCTGCCCAGGGAATACCTCAGCCCGTGAGTAGGGGAGGAGGAATTCTCCTTCTCTCTGTTTTCTTTCCACTTTTCTTTTTTCCTTTTCTTGTTATTTTAATTTATTTTTAACAAACAGAGCTTTCTGGAATCACAAAACTAAACGGGGAGAATTTGGGAAGGCCATCTGATCCTTTCARAAACCCTTCCCTCTGCCCTTCCCCTCTGCTTGTCCAGGGTCAGCATTGCAATGATGACTCTTGAGGTGATGTTCTACTCCCACACCAAGCCTGTGCCTCATTATTTGAGCCTTCGAGAACAGCAGTGAGCTGGGGGACTGACTGGGCAACAGYGTTGTCTGGATCCCTTTGCCAGGCCCTGTACCCAAGCCATACCAGCAGTGAATTCTTCAGGAGCTCTTATGGGTGTCATYTTGGGATCCAAACTAGAGCTGTTGTGTGGCACCACCTGCAGTGACTGCTCTCATCATTTGGAGAGGGCACTGGGACATGTGGCTTTCCCCTTCTTTGTGAGGGGACAGCGCACCTTGTACTGAGATCTCACATGTCTGTGAGTGCCCTCAGCAGCCTGCTGTCCTCAGCCACATCTCAGTAGTGAGGCCAAGGCAGTTTCAATGCCCAGAGTCCACTKGTCACCTACCAATCACTGCCTCTGCTCTTCCTGGTAGAGTGAAAACAGCCCCGAGGTCCCTGCAGAGCTCTTTGYTCACAGCAGTCAGCTCTCAGCCAGAGGACAAGGTAACCCCTGKGATGAGGTAGAGCCCATACCTGGTGTTATGCACAGCATCCCCTGTGGCAGCTCAAAGACACCCTCCTGTGTGAAGACACGCGGACAGCAGAGCTGCAGCTGCTGTCTGCTCTGAGCAGATGGTTTATATCCRAGTAAAATGAAATTGCAAACTGGTGCCATTAACAAGTACATTTTAAGCATCACTGGTTCTATCATACTTTTAAAATTGAAATAGCTAAGTGTATGCTGATAAACAGCACATCTGGTCTTCAACAGAAGCGGGGGGTCAGGCCCACTTGAAGATGCATTAACTATTATTTACAAGGGTGCCAAATAGAGTAACGTGACCAGGAAGCAGCCTGACTCCATTTCTTTGCAGCGTCCATGTCCTGGTGGCTTTGTGTTCTCTGTCTGGAACAACCTCTCTTCTTAAGATGAAAATTCCAGGAAGTGCATCCGCATTGCCAGCCAAACTGTGGGGCCTGTACTGCTGAGAGACTGAGCTGCTTCTACTTGGCTCAGTGCATCCCTGCTCTGATCCCTGCCAGTCTTACACCATATTGTGTCATCTCTGTGAAACTGGATCACATACTTGTTTCTATAGTAGGTTCCCCAAGGTGTCCCCAAAGTTACCCRAGCTGGAGAGAGGAGTTCTTATTGCTTCCAGGCAGACTCCAGAGCARTCCCGCTGCAGGCAGTGAGAGTAGTGAGAGCATGAGTAGAGCAGAMCTGGTTTTCCTTGCTATCCCATGGTGCAGCTGAGTTACCCCTTTCTGCAAAATGTTAAATGTTCCTTGGCACCTACCTCTAATCTGCACCAGTTTCTTCATAAGGAGCCCYGTGCCCATGAATAAATGGTTCTGGAAAGGTTTTTTGACTATCCTTAAGCTGTGCTGCWTTGATGTCTGCTGTGCACAGTTCAGCCTCATCCTTGACCTGTAAGCTATGCTGTTCCCTATGTCTGTGCTCCAGATTTAACTCTTGCTGGTRCCCTGAGCAAGGGGCAGGCTCTTAAGTGGCAGTGACTGGAGAGGGCAAGAGTGCTGATGATATACAGCCCCATGGGCCCTGTATGGCTGGAGGGGAGAACAATGTGTCCCTAGTGCTGTGGTCAAGGATGCTCTGGCTGGTGGCTTAACTTGAACTTAGCAAACGCTTCAAACCTCCTTTGGGTGGTTAAAGCTGATGGATATTTCCAGGTCACCAGACAAGAGAAAAGGATGCTGAGAGCACCTCTAGAGGAAGTTCCTCCTATAAGTAKGAAGAAACCTTTAAAGGCCTTTAAGAAAAGGCACAGGTGTGCTTTGAATCCTGCAAAGGTGAAAGCCTATTTAAGTCCCTGGTATCCTATACTTGTGCCCCCTAGAAGGCTACATAAAACCCCCACCTTCTGTGTGATTCTGGACATGAAATGCTGGAAACATTCATTCAGCTGCTCTTGGGAGGCAGAGATTTATTTCAAAGTAGAGGGAAATTTTTTATGTCTCTTGGGTCTGATCTGGCAGTGTCTGATCTACAGAAAAAAATAAGAGTGCTTGGCAGCTGGCAGGATCCATTCTGTTTTCTGGAGCAGGTATGGAAAAGGACAATCCATCATTCTCCCTCTTCCTCTCTAGCCAGCCCRGGCTCTCTCAATACAGAGGGACTAGGCTGGCACTGGCAGGAGCAGGGCATGACCTTGCCTATTGTTGTCCAAAGTAATACTGGGAATGCAGTGGCTGGAATGATTCAGGAGGAAGAGGGGAGACTGAAATAAGTGCAGATGATTCACAAAGGCATGTTGAAGAGATKGTGCCCCTCCAGCAAGGAAACTGAGGGAAGGAGGAACTTACACCAGATGTAGCAGGATGGCAGAAGAGCAAGGAGAGGATCCTAGGTGATGTTTTACACTGCAAGGACTCACTGGGTAGTGTAACCTGAGAMTTGGATTAAACACAGTCATGACATTGTCCTGAGATCTAACTAGACAGTTGCCCCATCACCACTTCACCCTGCACARCTCTGTGGTCAGGGTGGCTGCTGCTTTCTCTGCAAGCAGTGGAGTGAAAGAGACTTAGATGTGGGGCCCAGCCTTCCACAAAACACAACATCCTGATCTCCCCAAGCATCTGTAGAGACAATAAATGAGTAGCAGATGTATTCACCCATGTCCATATAGGCAATGTCATCCTTGTGATTACAGAATGCTCATAAAATTATAGAGGTAAGAAAAGGGATGGCTTTATCTGATCAAGCAARGAGGTGGAGCTGACAGTCCTGCTGGGAATTGGTGCTCCAAGGCAGATGCTCATAACAATAAAAGTCAATGCCTCACCTGTCTGTGCTGTTCCAGGAGCAGATATTCACCTTRAATTGATTCCTCCCATATCTCTGCCTATCTTCTTTCTCTTACGACTCATGTTTCATAGGCTGTCTCCTGGGCCCTGATGTCTTGCTGAGCAAGGTTTGGCCATCTTCATGGTAGAAAAGAAGGCTGAACATTGCTCAGCAAGGTAGGTGGTAGATGTTCATGCCTAAGATTCTCACAGTCTGGGCTGAAAGTAGTCTCAAGGAGAATTTCCTTAGGCAGAGGAAGCCATGGAGTTAAACAGCTTCACACAAAGCTTTCAGTTTTGATGTTTTTAAACCGAACACACTGGAYCAACCTTATTTGGAAGAAAATGCTCTTATTTTCCATTTCAAAACAATATTGATGCAATTAAAAAGCACATATAAATTTTCAGTTAGCACATGGCAATGGAATGTGCCTGTTAACTGCCCACTCCTTTATTTCTAGTAAATACTGGTTTGAGGATTAAGCTCTGAAAAGTCATATTAATGTTTCTAGAGGGGGGGCTCATTCTGAACTATGCAGTCTTCTACAAAACACATTGGTCTTGTCCTGCTCACTTCTCTCCCTGYCAGCACAGGGCAGTAGCAGAAGGACACTGCTCCTTGGTGCTGAAGCTCTGAGATTCATGCAAAGAGCTGGTGTGGCTGCTCTCTGCCTTCAGTGGGGATAGAGTGAGTTCAGGGCTCCCCATGGCTCTGGGCACTCGGAGAAAGAATCCCCGCTCACAACAGCCCTATCCAAATCAGCTTCGGAGCAGGGAGGAACATAGTTGATATGATGTGCAAAGTTCAGTGTTAGAGGAAGGAAAACACCCATGACTCCTCGCTCTGTTTGTTTCTTTATGTTGTGGTGCCTCTTGAGGTGCTGGGTTTGGGCAACTGGARCATCAGGTTTGGCCATTGATCTCAGCAATTGCCAAGGCTGCAGATTCTGAAAGGAATCAGTGGCTGAGCTGGGCTGTGTTTCACAATCCCTGCTGGATCTGAAAATATGCCAAGAAATATCCCCAAGGAGAAGACATWTTGACACTTGGAGAGCTACTGGGACCATTGATACAGTAGTCTCGAGATAATTGTCTCCAGRGACCCTGGCTTTGCCTCCATTGGAGAAAATTGGGATGTTGCTTTATGTCTCAGYGCCACAGYCTCTTAGTTTGTCCTGCACTGAAGYTCTGTAGCAGAGCAGCCTGCCCTTCTGGAAGGTTATAAAAGGCTTTTTATTTAACCCCATGACACATATAAATCCTCCCACRCTGTCCACCAAGGAAGCTGTGCAGACTGATTTGCAGCCAGACATGACAAATTCACAGTCTCATGGTTACTTCTTCCAAAATCACTCCTCACCCCAGATAGTGTGWAAGCCATAGTTCACAGATATTTCAAAGGCTTCTGCTAACTACTCTGCCCTGKGGTAGTACCCAGGGTCCCAGAGGTAGATGTCTTTCAATGCCTGTCTCCATCCTGAGGACAGAGGTGTTTGGCTTTTYCCTCTCTGTTCCTCCTTTGGGGCAGTTGCTGGAGGGAAGTGGATGGCAGTGACCAGAACCAGAGGCAGAGCAACAAGCAGATGAGGAGAAAGGTTTTGAGGCAGAAACAGAWCAAGTAGGAGGGAGGATGGTTCAAAATACAAAGGGAGAAGAGGTGTGAGCACTCCACAGACATAGGGAGGGAAGGCACTGCCATTCCACCATGCTGTGTGCAGACCTTAGAGTGTCAGTTCTCCGAGTGATGTAGCACAATTCCTGATGTATGCGTGTCACTTTTGTAAGTTGTCTCCTACCCTCACTATTTTCAGTGTTCCTTGATTTTTGGAGACTGTTGTAAATAAAAGATTTTGACATTCGCACGTTTGGATCCCTCACTCATCACATTACTGTTCGTGTACATGTACTGACAGCCAGAGTGGCACTGACAGGATCTGTGTTGTGTAAGGAATGCAGTGGGGATGAGGCCAGAGAAACAGWTCCCAACGTGCACAGGATTGTCTGTTCCTACTGCTGAAATCAGCTTTCTTAAAGGCAACTTATCACATCCAGAAAACAGGCAATCTGGAAAAGGCAGTACATAGAGGTCTGCAAGAGGACTGGCTCWGGTGAGAGCTTTAGCCATGGTTTGTGGAAGGTTTTCACGCCTCCATTTCATGCTGTGCTTCTTCAAGTGCATGAAGATTGCCCTGCACTGACTCGTTGAGGATGGGATTCACCTGTTGCTCCTGCAGCACTGCMGTTTCCCACATCACACAATGTCTGGAATGAACTTCTGGTGGTTGTTTTGTCTCTCTGTCCTGTTCTGCATCTTCTAGGACCACACTGAGCCGACACACCGAGAGCAGCAGTGGGGCAGGAGGAAGACCCTCACTCATCTGGGTGTGCTCACCCTGCACCCAGGTACAATACTGCTGGAAAGGGCAGCACTGACAGAACATCACTGCAAGAACCTCCCATGATCTCCAGCCCTCATTTCTATGATATGGCTAAAGTTTCTGGTGAAACCTCTGTCATTATTAAATATCAGGAATGCTCAGGGTCACAGATTGACACATACAAAAATTGCAGCATCCACAGAAAATAGGAATGTGTTTMCTTTAATGAGAAATTGGGGATTGCAGGTAGGGGAGGGTTTATGCTCAACCTTGCTGCTGGGAAATTGCCAAGGCTGGAAATGTGTTGGTTTTGGTTACAAATTCGGTCTGTTGGCCCAAGAGCAGGTGTGACAGGCACTCCCTGGCATACAGGCAAGGRGCTGTGGGAGAGCTGTGGACCATGGAGGCAGCACAGGTTGCCCTTCACAGGACTGTGGGACCACTTGGCAGTGATGAGTGCCCAGGGCTGCCAAACATGGGAATGAGGGCACRGGAACAGGTAGGACAGCTGCAGGCATGGGCAGAGACAGGCAGGGTTTCCACAGCTCTTCAGAAAATGGCTGTTTGGGACAGGGGAAGAGGCTCGGGGGAGGTATAATGCAGAGTGACAGCTGCTYAGTATTCATTTTAAGCTTGCCAAGGAGGGAAGGAATTGTTTCCATSTGGCTGGAGACATGTTTTCAGCCTGTCCATGCAGGCTGCTGGCTCAGCCTGTGCTAACGCTGACAGTCCACACTCCAAAACCTGCTACCTACCATTAGCAGAGTCCCATCTCTCCTTCCAGGTGAGTGAGTTTGGTGTGAAGTCTTCATCACATGCAGGGAATTCCCCCTGGTGTTCTATCAGCCTCTGGCACAGTGAGGTTTCCAGTACCTCCACACCAGCATTTAGGGGCTCTACCTGTACTCCCTGTGCCACTTCTCCCAYAAGCTCTTCCCCATACCAAAACCACCCCCCACT
>NW_026623784.1:120494-126768 GCF_030028575.1 Malurus melanocephalus | reverse complement strand
GTGCCTCATCAGGCCGCACATAAGGGGACACTGAGGGAAGTCCACTGTTTCTGAGGGGACATGACAGGTGTTAGCCCAATGATTGGGTCCCTGTGTTGGGGTCTGTGCCCTCAGAATCATCCCTAGGCTCTTGGTGCCGGCTGGGGTCGCATTCCTGTCCCCCCCTCTCCCTTAGCGCCATCCACCACCACTGCAGGTGGCTTAGCACAGAAACAGAGAGCTTTTAAACCTAAAAAAAAGTTTAAAAGTTTCCCACCCTTGCCTGATTCAGTCACACTGATGGGAAAAAAAAATATAGTATTTTGGGGGTCTTTTATTATCTTTATTCCTTGATGTTTTTCTCTGCCATGCTGTCCTTGCCACCACTTCCCCACCCTCTCTCAGACAGTGAGCTTGGCCCCTGGCTGGYTCCTGAGAGCCCCACATGTCTCATAATCCATTTCCCAGTAGCTYGGGAACAGCCTTCTCCCTCTGATGGCTGACACAGAGGGCAGTCAAAGAGGATGACTCACCATCTTCCCTTCCCTGGTAATTTGGCACCCTGTGAATGATAYATTTTAGTTTCTCTTCCAGTGCTCTGGCTGCTCCGTGGGGAGCTGTGCCTCTGGGATGCTCTTTTTTTATCCTCATTCCYGTTTATTGAGTAATTACGTGCTCCCCAACCCCAGAGGATGGTGATGAGCAAAAGCCAAAGAGGTTGGGTGCCAGRCCTTCCTTCAGCCAATGCAGGAGCTAAAATGAGCCCAAACCAATGGGAACTATGAAGGTTTGTGGATCGTGTTTTTGAAAGTGCTGGCCCACAATGCCTATTTCTTATTACAGTTTCTTCTTTTTCTTAAGTTAGATCAAGTTTATTGAGTGCAGTATGCAACCAAGCCTATTCCTCTGAGTGCCTTCCCCAGCTGACTCTTGATAACAAGCTCTATCTGCCCATGTGACAGCTGGATTTTGGGGACACTGGGGTGGTAGCTCCCAGCAGGGTTAACTGGTCATGGAGGCACATGTGGGACAGAACTGGGATGGCTTGGCAGGCAGAGCCAGTGCTCCCTGTCGTGTTTTTGAAGGGTGTCAGTAGTTGCAGCACTGGCTGGGAGCTGCTCCAGGASCCTGGCTGGGCAAGGCTGATGATGACCAGCTGCTAACCTCGCATGCACTTCCAGCCTGCTGTCCCATTTATTAGCAGTTAAAATGTGCTGTCTCTGCTTCAAATGGAGTATTTACAGCATTGACATGAACAGCTGTCCCAGTCAGCCACATCATAACAAATGGGAGCTGTGGCTGGAGAGTTATTTTGTGGCAAGGGGGCAATACATCTTATTACTAAACAATGAAGGTCATGATGGATGGTGACAAGTCAGTTTGCTGTCTTGCTTGATGATCACACTGAAAAATAAACATAAAACTGAAGATGTTTCAAGGGAGCTAGGCAAAGCCTTGTGTTATACCCCTTCTCTTCTCTCTGGGAAGAGACAACACTGAGGTTCTCTGATATCTTATCTGCAACAGCCTTTGCATCAGTCTATTATGCTACCTGATCTCCAGGAAGGATGTGTTGGCTGGGGAAGAAAATTGGGAAGGTGAAAGGAGGAGTTGCTGGTCAAAAGCTTTTTCTTCCCTGGAAACACTGCAGAGGTCTTGTCCTGGGTAATGTTGTCTGATTATAAGACAGTGTGGGCCAAACGGTGCTTTTTTGATCCAGCCTGAAGCAGGGCTGTGTTACTGTGGGAGCTTACAGMTCGAATTAAAGGTAAGGGGGGACTGGGAACAAGGTACTACAGGAGGCTGTGGAGGCAAGTTATTATTTCTGTGGGGRCAAGGTGCTTCTGAGGCCGGGTATATCATCCTGCTGCTTCAAGTGATTTGCGTGGAAGACTGTAAGCCACAGCCTCTCTGAGCAGAAAGCTAGAGCAAATGAAATGCTTGTTTAATGCCAGCACAAAATTGCAGGAAACATGTTTGATGGAAAGGAGGTGAGTGAGTCGATCAGCCTGCTCTGCATCTGTACAGCTGCAGCAGCAAAACTCAACCCCGTGCAGCTATGTGACCTGCAATTCAATTACTGCTGAGATAGCCAGAGGTTCTGGGATTGAGCTCTGAAGGAGCTGCAGAAGTAGGGAGTATAGGCTGACTAACGGTGGTGTGTGTGACTCACTGATCTCTCCAGTACCGTCACCTACACACCATTCCTCTTCTGTTTCTAAGAGCCAGTACAAGGACTGCTGGATTTTCTTATCGGCTCTCACGGGCCCTAAGGGTGTTTTCTTTTAAATGGGGRCTTTGACATGATCAGAATAAGTGATGCTGTGATTTCACACCAGAATAAATACATTCAGAGTGGGACATGCAGAACAGCCCCATGGTAACCAGTGCCTCTTCTGTTTGGGCAGGCGTGGCAGAGAGGTCCTGGCATCAGTGAGTTCTGGTGCAGGTGTGCAACTGGCACGAGCAGTGTTGGGGAAACAATTAAAGCTCGTTTACATTACTGGCATATCAGCAAGCAAGAATTCTTCCAACTGGATTGGTTTTGCTAGAGGGCTGGGCAACAGGGCCAGCAATCATCTGGCAGCTTTTCTTTGAGCACACTTGCATTGATCATCTGCCCTGCCTGCTCATGGCAGGGGATCTGCTGGGGAAGAGCAGCACAGGGGCTTAGCTTTCCCTGCTAAGGGAAGGGTATTTCCAGTGTTGTACTCTGCAGGAGAAGCTGTGGCAATTAATGCCAGTGGAGGAGGGTTCAGCTCTCAATTGGAAGATGTGAAAGCAAACAACAAAGTAGCTCTGTTTTGGTGTGTTTGTGGRATAGACAAAGGAAGCTTTTAAAAATCCCAGTCCTCTTTTTCCCCAACACTTTGTCCAGGATATGTATTTATATTTAATATCTATTTAGCAGAGAGGAGGGGAAAGCTTTCTGAGAATGGCGTTTGTTGAGTAAGGATGGGTTTGTATTCCAGACAGATTCAAAGACTAATTTAAATACAGCATTAATGGAARAGGGAAGCTTTGAGCTTCCTGCTTTCTATTTTGGCAAAAAAAAGGAGCTTTCTGTGCATGCCAGCTGCTGCTGGAGTGCAAGGGTGGTTGGTCCCTGCACAAAGAAGCTTTCATTTGTGTGCATACAAGCACTCCTGAGGGCATCYAGGCTGGTTGGAGGAATTTTTGGTTCAAGTCTTGAAAAGGTCAGGAAGAGAAGGAGTGGAGCTTTCTAACCAGGCTTTGTGTGTGCGCACCATGGTGGAACAAGCAGTAGCATTGCCAGTTTTGGGGCTCACTTGCCTTGCTCCAGACATAGCTGAAGGCAGACTGGCCTGATGACCTGCAAGTTGCTGCTAGACACATCTGGGAAAGACCTCATGGCTTTGCCTTTCTTTCCAGGTCGAAACTGGGGCTTTAAAGCACTGCTGAGCAGTGCCTCTTCCTGCTGCCTGGCTGTCTTCCAGGCTGGCTCTGCTGAGCTCCCTTACCTTGCTCCTGTAGGGTCTTTTCCCTTAAAATCATACTGAAATTGGAAAACCCACTGCTGAAAGATTTGCTGAACAACAGACAGTAGCTGGAATCATTATACTCCCTTTTTTTTCCTTCTTGTCAAGGTCATGGTGCATCTGGAGATTTTATTTCTGACTGCTCAGTAAAGATGGGTACTGGTACCAAGAAACTCATCTGCACTTGCTCAAGTGCATTTGCTCTTTGGGTCAGTTAAACCTTGATTTATTTACATTTTGTCTGTAAATATCAATATTTGAAAAATTCAGTCATGTTGCCTGGTTACCATGGAGTAGAGGAATTAGATGGACTTGATTTCTGTGGGTGGCTGTGGATGGTGTGTGTGCAATTCCCAWGMAACTCTCTGGGATAGGAGGGAAATTAAGAACCATGAGACATCAAGAGCACAGATCCAGCAGGAGTGAGAGACTGAAACAGGAGTTAGGTAATAAGATTCTTAATGTCCGTGAAACTGTGTACATGATATTACAGGAAAATAATCTGTAGTCTTCTTCAGATCTATCTAGTAGTAGATAGGAAAAGTTAGTCTCTAATACCTCCACATCAGCAAGCAATCATAATGTGGTCCCTGGACACAGACTTTGACAATCATTTCCTGCAAATGCTTTGGGCAGTGAGTCTGTCACTCAAATAATTGCTGAGAGATGGGTTCTTAGCTCAGTCTATGTCTGGCTGAGCCCTTGCCAAGGAGGGATGAGGATGATGGGAGAGGTGACCTGGCCTGGTGTTGGTCTCTGCACTCAGAGAAATTTTGCTTTGGAAAAATGCAAATGGGGTTGGAACCAATTTTGTTCAAGAACGTGAACAGACACTCAAAGGACCTTATTTCAATCTTCCTGTGACTTCTTCTTCTCCAATTGCTAGGATGAATGCATAAACCCTTACACTGAAGTTTTCACAAGAGTCGGTTTAGTCATTTTACTCTTTTTCTTGGCRTGAAAGTTGTCCTATTAAGCGGATTTTAATGTTTGTTCACCAAGAGACATGGATTATAAAGGTTTAGAAATTACTTGCATCTGGAAAAGCCAATTAATAAAACAAAATTTCACATGTCATATTCTCATAAATTAACAATTTATAGATAATTTAGAGTGCTCATGTCATTAGGCAAATGGACTTTAAATTGATTTCAAATTAGTGGGTTAATGATTTCCCACAGGTACCTTTTCAAGGGACAGCATATGCAAGGTGTTTTTTTCAATAAAAGGGTAGGTGTGCAGGAGTACACTTGTGTCTTTGTAATTGAGATAGTAATTGGRGTGGTGGTCACATTCAAGTGCAATGCTGATCTGCAAAAAAAGTACTGACTTCGCTGTGGCAAAAGTGGACGGGAAAGGCTCTGGGAACAACTGCAGTCAAACCCCATAAAACTTTATTGGTTTAAAGTTCATTGTGTAGATCTTAATATCTGGATTCCTACTGGATCTGGATTTCCTCTCGTCTGATGCTAATTAAGTCTTCCTTCTTATCTCTTTTTTCCCAGACCAGGTGTCTCTGACCATGCCAGGGGGATGAGGTTTGGAGCTGACCTTTAATGGCCACTGATGATCCTTATCTTTTGTGCTGCTCCCAGTCTGCTGAGATGTTCAGCTCCTCAGGTCTCATCTGGTGGAACACTGCCCTGGAAAGGAACTTCAGCACCCTTACCCCAGGGCAAAGGTGAACAAAATCTTTGACTAAAGTTATATATATATATATATTTTTAACTGGTACATTTTCCAACAAGAGGGAAAAAGGGGCTTCCCTCCCCTGGCTGTGGTGCAGCTTTCCATCAGCCCCATGTGACTCAAGTGTGTTTGGAGGTGGGAGGCTGTGAAGGCAGGGGAGTGCTGTAACAGAGAATACTGTCCAAACTGGCACCACCCTGGGCAATACCCTGCGTTTTGTTCCTCACTGCCATGGCTGGGCAGTTTGAGTGCCTGGAGGATTATGTTTTTGAGTGTGATATACAATAACTCGTGAATTAAAGGGCCATGGAAATGGATTTTGTTTGCAGTACATGTTTGTGGAGTGCAGTCTCCAGTCTGAGGCTGGCTGTTTACACAAACTACTGCTTCCAAGCTTTGCAAAATCAAACTCCTTGCTTTAAAAGTTTTTGTTTCATATAAAGATCAGAGTATCAAAACTTGGTGAGACTATTTTCCTGCCTGCACCATACACACCTCTTTGAGGTGTACCTTTCCTATAAATGCCTGCTGATGATTCATACAAGATAAGGCTACAATTACCTTCTATCAATGTTCTTCAGAAGTGGAAAGGTGTCCTTAAATAGAGGGTGATCCCTGTAAAGCTGAAATTTATACGGACTGAGAAGTTACTGCATCCCTTATCATTACCTGTGCTTCAGAGGTGTTGAATAGAACCTAGGGTGAGAAATTTATGGGAAAGCATCTTTTCACAAGATGTTATTTTGGATTGWAGGACATTGAAATTGTCATTTATTGCACAGAGCTACTTGTGTCAGTACACAAATTCAGCTCATTATTATAGCCTTTCATCTTAGTACCATGTAAGAGTTTATATAAGTTTTATCCAAACATTTTTTAATTCATTAGGTGTTCTTCTTTTATCTGCTGTGKCCTGGGGCTAAGAAACACTCTGCTCTTGCTTTTTATGTAAATTAGACCTTAAAGATGCACATAAATCTGTAGACATGTTTCTGCCATTTAAAATGATGCCTTAAGATGCATCCAGTGAAGGGAATAAGGATTMAATCCCCATCTCTGTGGAATACACTTTATTTTATTTTGCAGGGAAGCAGACAGAGCAGCAC
>NW_026623784.1:102975-119899 GCF_030028575.1 Malurus melanocephalus | reverse complement strand
CTGGCCAGAAAATAAAGTATTGTCTTGACTCTCTAACATTAAAAGTGTTGTCGGAATGTTTTTGGTTTTCCCACACTTTTGGTGACAAGATATTCAAAACTCGCAACATAATCCACAGAGAGTGGTGGGAATCTAATAAAATGTTTTTGTGATGGTCACTGCATCATTGCAGGTGATCATGGTGCTGGTGTGTGTCCTGTACCACTGTAAAGGTGATGGCAGTTCTCTCCTATGAAGAACAACAGTCTCTGCTTTTTGCCACAATCTCCAAAGCCAACAGTGTGCCTTGTCTGGCTCCTTCAATGCAATTACCATTGCATGAAATCCATGGCTGCCCATGCTTTAACTGCATTGCAAATTACACTCATAAATTCAGAGTGCAGCTAATTGTTGTTTTATGGAGTAGATATTCTTTGGAAAAAAAAAAAATTAATCTGTAAACACTCTGATGCCCTGCTGAGCAGAGGGCTATTATCTTGGGCGAGGAATAGCCTTCCAGAGCTATGTAAGGTGGATCAGACTTTTCAAGGACACYCGCATTCCTCTGATGTGCTTCTGGGCAAGTGTGATCTCCAAAAGGATTTTTTARTGTGGGGTTTCACCCGCTGCTAGTGTAATATGCTTTGTGATTACAGCGCTATTACTTTTTCTGGAGATTCATCTGGCCTGGCTGAGATCAGGGCTCCCCTGTGCCACCCACTGCCCTTGTGAAGGGTAAGGATGCAGTTTGTTTGAAGGATTACACTCAAAGTAGATGCGACTGGCARGAGACAGAGGTATCCAGCTCATTTTGCAGAGGAAGTGAGATGCTGGGCAGACTGCTTTGTTTACCAGGATACTGTTGTGTGGCATTTGTCACCAWTAGAAGGTGTCATGAGGTTTCTGCTCTTCATCTATCTTGAGCCTATCCTGAGGATTGATGGGAGAGCAAGAAATGAGCTGCTCTGGAGACTTGGCCCAGAGCCCTGATCTTCAGTGGCCTCATCCTGCACATGGTGAAATCAGTGGTGAAGCAGCACCCCATTTGCTTGGGAGTTGTTGAGGCATCCACTGCTGGAATGACCCTAGTTAGGTTTCAGCAGCCCCCATTCCAAGCCTGACACTTGTAGRTCAGCCAAAACCTGCCAGTTCTTGTGGTGACAAACTCTCAAACACTGCTCCCCTATCCTGCCAGTGCAAATGGAGCATTTTAAAAGGCCATGTTTCTGGCCTTTTCTATTCCTAATTGGATCATCTRTACTCAATTGTCTTCTCCTGTGGAAATGTTATGAGGGTGAGTTTTCAGCCTYTTTTTCTTGGGATATTTTATTGTATTTTAATTCTGGTTTCAGTGTGTACTGACTTGGCAGGCTATGTGATTTGCCAGGAGGCAGAAAGTGGGTGGCTGTATAAATAAAAACCTGCATCTGTTCCATCTCTCTTCACAAGCAGGGGCTGATCTTCATTGCACTAGGACAAACCTGGAAGGCTTTTCACTGAAATTTAGAGTAGCACCTAAAATTAGAGTAGCACCTGCAAGGTGCAGTTGGAGCAGAGATGAGACTCTGAATACATGAAAATTGTCAAGGCTGTGGCTCTTGGGGTTTTAAAGAGCCAATGTATGTGTATTTTAATAACTAGTTTCTACAGCAAGCACRGTTTCTGCTGAATGTGCAGAATGTAAAGCTGCAATATAATAGCTGGAAAGATTCATTGTTGTAGATCATGATACACTGTTTGGATTGGGCTTTGCTCGTCTCCAGGAGGTTGTAAGAAGACTTTGGAAAAGAATGATGAGCTACATAGGAGAATGTCCTTAGGCTGAACTGGGACATTGTAATTACAGGTAGTAACAGTGCTTTGAGCTTAGCAAATGCTCTTTATAATCAAAAGGGTTTTGTCCTTTCCTTGTAGTGCTGAGGTGAAGCACTTATGGGGAGGGAAGTTTTTTCCTCCAGTGCATGGAGACAGCTCTGGAAGCTGTACTGTCTTTTGCCCAAGTCTGGCTYCAGAAAAGAACTTGTATGCTGTGAGGAGCTTTGGTGTAACTGCCAARGTTGGCATCTGTCTAGTGCTACAGTGAATGTTACTGTACAGACATTCTAAGGTCTGATACAGTGCCAAGTGGGGCCTAATGGGAATTGGACTTTTAAGCACATAATCTGCTTTATCAGTCCCYCTGTGTCACCAGAGTGACTTCTATTGTAACATTACTTGTTTAAAGGGGAAAATTCAGAAAAAGCATTTTAAAYGCAAGGGTTGAGCCAGGCTTTCATGTAAACAATGTGCCTTTTCCCTTCAATGTGTGGAGGTTTGTATGGAGTGCCCACTTGGCTGACAGCCCTGGAAGAGCTGATGATGACTCCTTCTAGGAGGAGAGAGGGAAGGTCTCCCCTGGAAGTGCAGTACTGTCTCGCTGCTGCTGGAGTCTGATCCAGCTTCAGGAACAGCAGGAGCTAAGAGGGATTAGAACAATTTGCCTTTACCAAGGAGCAGAACTTGCTCCAGCATGTTTGTGTGAGCTCAGAACACTGGCTTCAGAGAAAGGGGACTTKGCTGGAGCAGGTTGGTGGGGAGGCTTTGTGCAAATTGCTGCAGAGCTGGCTCTGCTTCTGCCTAGCTCCCTTCACCTCTGTGCATCCTTCCTGGAGCCTCTCAGGGTTTGGCTGGTTCCTGTGGATGCTGTGGCACTGCACATAATTTGAAGAGCACATGGCCTTTATTGAGAGTCTGTRTGTAGAGAGGAGCAGCTGTGAGTGTAGCTGAACATTGGCACAAAAATGGGATGTGCCCAGTTGCACAGTGGGAGTGAGGCAGAGAYAGGCACAGGAGCTGGAGGGCTGCAAACCATGTGTGAGAGCCCCCAGCCTGCTTTCAGCCATGGCAGTGCTTTGTGGAAAAAGGTTTTGGCTGAGAYCTGGGAAGGCAGACATGGACAGAATTGTCAGGGCAGTGTCTGTCTGCTCCATGAGCAGGGACTGGCAAGTGCAGGGAATTGAAACACCAACTGCTCCTTGGCACTTCCCTTTTGTCCTCCCTCAGGCACCGAAAGTGCTGGTTTATGGCTGTGAACAGCAGGAAGCACAGGAACCATTAAACTTTGATGTTTAAATTACAGGCAACATTTCCAATTAAATTTCTTCCTTTTTTTTTTTTTACTAGATGTTGGTTGACGTGTCTTAGCCTCTTTATTTTATTACAGTTATTATCTGTTGTTGAGGCTGTGCTAGCGATGCAGAATTTGCTGACATTTWGGCAAAGACTTCAGAAAGCATTGTCTGCTTTTAACCTTTGGGAATGTGTGGGRCTCTGCTGTTAGGCATCTTGCCAAAGCCATAGCCATCTTAAAATCTCTACAMAGGATCTGCAACCCCAGCAAATTCMGCACATTCTGGAAATCCCAGGGCATCTCTACTTACCCCTTGGCTGTGTAGGTAGAAGATGGTGGGGCCTCTGGGAAGGATGCACAGGGAAACCCCAGACCCACCCCTGGAATTGCCTCCCAGAAAGGTATAAATAGACTGAACCAAAATAGGTATTCATCTGTTTCATTCTGCTGGATACATAAAGGTTTTCTTATCACGAGGAGAGATGTTCTTTGTCAGGGTTTTTAATCTCTAAGACTGTGCAGATAAMACTACAGACCTGGAAAGACAGGCAAGAAGGAGGATGAGTAGTCAGGCAGAAGAAGAGACTGAAGAAGGAGCAGTGGGAGGGAGGTGGAGAGGGGGAGAGAGGCTAGGAGAGGGTAAGTTGTGTCACATTTTTCGTTTGTATTACTTGTCTTATTCTTTTAAGCTATTGTGAATTGGAACAGTCAGCAGAAATTTGGTCACTCAGCAGAAGCATCAGGAGATGGTGTACAGGAATTTAGCCATATGACTTTTTTATTATTATTTTATTTTACAGTACACTGTGGCTGGTGTTTAGCTTGGAATAGCTTTTCTGAGACACCTGCAAGGCAACAGTTGTAGCATTACCCAGAGTGAGCAGGAGCTGCACTGGGATCAGCTGTATGGCTGTTTCAGGATTTACAAGCATATTACAGAGATTTTGCTTTGGGCAGAGCTGTGTAGTTAAATCCTCTTCAGCTGCTTTATTACTGGTGCTGCTCATGTAAGTTACTTTCTCTTCTGATAGTTCTGGTCCTTGTGTTAYAGGAGAGGAAATGCCCTTAGCTTCACCGGGTGCTGAAGTCTAAGGCAGCAGCTGCCTTTGCTGGTTATTCTGAAGGGATTTGGCTTGCAGGATGAAATGAGCTTGGAATACCAAGAGCACTCTTACCCGAGTGCCAACAGGGGTGGTAGCACTCCAGGTCTGAACTAGGAGAGCTGATGCCCAGTTCCTGGCAGGTCCAGAGGCTGTGTGCTAGGGGGTATGTAAGAGAATACCTTTTGAGGCTCCTCAACCATGCTCACTCCTTACTGATCCAAGGTGAAGGATAATTCAGAGTAGCACTGCTCCCCAGTGACACTCTTAGCAGGGCATGCGTGGGACTGTGTGACTTTCAGCAGGAGAGGTTTGGAGCTTGAGATGTGTAGCAAGAATTAAATGCAATTTATGGGTGCAAAGATTTAAATGAATTGGTTCATTTATAAAATAAACTTCTCCAGGCTRTTTAGCTTTTTGATGTCCCATCTGTATTTAATTGTCTTAACTTGATCTTAATAGAATTATTAGGTTTATATCTCTGTAGATTTTGATTTATTTCCCAGCTCTCAGTCTATTGGCCTGTGGCAACGCTTCTGTTTAGATTTGATCTGGGGAGGAAGTTATTAGACCAGCAAGTTTGTTCTGCATTAGAAAAGGGAACAGTTCTTAACCAAATCATCTATGTTTTGTGATGTAGGTTAAGCAAAACTATGTCAATACTTACCACAATGGATGTTATCTTGATGAGTTAATTATTCTTTCTCATCTTGGAATTACCTCTGCCCCTCCATATAGCATATCTGAGCCTGAGAAAAAAACCCCTTTTCAAGCGTACCTGTGAAATGAAGTTTTGAGTCAAAGGAAGGTGAAGTGAGGCAGGAAGAGAAATAGTTTAAGTTTCAGAATTTGTGTTTTTCTGAAATGTTTAGCTATGTTAAAAAAAAAAAATCTTAATTTTTGTTCTGTTTKATACAAACCAGGATTTTCTGGACTTGAACCAAGATGAAATATCACTTTTCCTATCTTTCTTGGTCGATTACTAAGTTAAAGAAAACAAAAAAAAAATGAAGATACTGAATCAAGTCGTTCCCCAGGTTGCCAAGGTTTTGGCTGAGAAGGAGACACTGGCTCCATATCCTTAGGGATCCTACTTTAGAGAAGAGGGTGGCCAGCAGCAGATTGGGGAAGGCATTGCAGGACACCAATGAATTTAGCTCAAAATAACAGCAGGGGTCAGTGACAGCTCTGTCTGTAGCTGATAAGTAAAAGAACATGCTCAGAACTGCAGGTCAAGAAACAGCAGCTGTCATTATCATAAAAAGCCCTGATAACATAATCCTTTAATATCAACATAACACCAGCAGCTGAGGGAAGGGAGAGCTAGGAAAGCTGGCCCTGCATTTGATGTGGACTGACATGAGAGAGGATGGTGTGTGCCCAGTAGCTGGGGTACAACACAGGTGAAGGTGSTTTCTCTGAGCAGTGGAGGTGGCTTTGCTAGGAAGGATGCATGCCTCAAGGATTTTTTAATTGCTGCTGGGTTTAACTTATTCCCCACTCCAAAGGGAGCAGTAGGACCCATGTTTCTATTTGTGCCTTGAACTAATGCTGCAGATTCCTCCTGGGAGGAGGAATCCCCTTTGGAGCTGAGGATCTTCATACTTGAAGACCTTGGGAGAAGAGGGTTGTGGTGAGCCTTTGCAGAGAGGGGCTGTGTCCTCAGGCACTGCAGCTTTCCAGAACTGGAGAGATTTTGCAGAGCATTGAAAATAAGGCAAGAACAGTAGCTTGGCTCTTACTGGATATGTTGTCCCTCTGCCCCCACTTAAGAAAATATTGCCCTCCAAATTCAATCCTGTAGCCCATTATTCATGAGGTCATTACTGTTTAATTTAATCACCAAATGTCAGCTGAAYCCCATTTGTTCTGCCAGCTCACTAGAGATTTACCTATTTATTTTACATTTCAAATGAATTGCTCATTATTCTGTCATTCTGGGATTTTATTCTGTAATTTATTTTGTGGGCCCTGACAAGTTGAAAATGAGTCGTGATTCTCTCCTGTCTCATATGTTAATTGCCAGGTCCATGGTTCAACTGTTTGCTTGCAGGACCTAGAGACCTGACCCAGTATTTGGGGAGGGAGGGAGCCAGGCTGTGTAATCCCACAGYTGCTGTTGGTGATTCAACTGTGACAAGAAGGAAATACTTTTTCTTTTTTCTCCCTCACACACCTCTTGGGTCAATGTCAAAGAACAAGTTATCCTGTGCAACTTGCACCTAAAATACATCAGGGCAAATCAGGGTGTGTAGTGTCCCTTATGGTATGTGGGTATGGGTATGGGTGTGTGGTTGAAGTCCTGAGAGCAAAGGCTGTGAAATAGAAATGTTGGACAGGAAATAGCAATTGGGGTATAAATCCCAGTCCTCTGTTAATGAGGCTAGGGTGAAATGGTCCTCAGTGAGGGACAGTGCTTACTTCAGCTAATGGCAGCTRCTGCAAACTAACTTRTTTTGAATTCTTCTTAAATACAAGACTATATGTCATCACAGAAGTGTAACCAGCATCTCCAATTGGCCCAGGCCTGGCCAGCAGCCTGTCCATCAACCTCAGAGCCATCATAGATTGGCCCTAAAACACAGGGGGGCAGGGCTCCTTTGCTGGACTTGATGGAGAAAGCTTCCAGAACTTTCTCACAGGAGCCATCTTTGTGGTTTTTTGGTCCCTTCCCCCACCACTAAAAAACTGGACTGAACAAAACCACCACAGCACAATACAGTTGCTAGATTCCCAGCCCATCCCTGGGCAGCAATCCGCCCATCCCAGCGTGGGCAAGCTTTGTCTTTCTCCCCAGTGTTCACTGTCTGGAGTAAGGGTGCAGGGAGCAGAGCCCTGACAAACGCTGAACAGTGACACAGTGGGGATAGWGGGTAGGGAATGGAGCTGACTCCATGTGTCTCCTTTCCTCTGTGCCTGTCAGTCMTAGCATCTGTAAGATTTTTGAGGGTAGGGGTAAGATGTGAAGAGGCAGATTGAATTATGGCAGGAAAATCTGCCAAAACCACCAGATTTCTAGGGTTTTATGCAGAAACTTATGTTCAAATTTGCCTTTGTGGTCTGGCTAGTGTAATAATTAATTGATTTCTCTGTGCCTTGGCACGTTTTACAGAAACTCTGTCAATATAAGGCACTTGATTTAGTCAATAAAAATGGGCTGGGGACTTCAGACTGGAATTTAATCATTGCAACGTTGCTAGTAACATTTCAAGTGACAGATTCCCCATTAACCTGGGGTACCCTGTTCAGCTTGTTTCTGCAGTGYCCTCTGATCAGCTGATGTTTGGGGCCAAACTGCAATGACTGCTGYTTGTGAGGGAGCTGAGCAGTGATGGGGTAGGGAAGAGTGAGACTCCAGACCAGAATGGTGCTGCTGYCTCAGCAGATGCGCTGCTGGCTCTGTACTTACATCCTACTGTCATGCTGTAAACSTAATAATGTTTGGCAAGATTTAATTAACAGAGTAACAACTGTTTTMTTCCAGGAAATTGCACAGGGACTGCAGATCAGGATGCTCTGCTCTGCTGGTGGGAGGCTGGGGCAAGGATGGGTGCCCTTGACCCCAGTCTCCAGTAATAGCAGCACTGCCATGCGCCACAAAGGTGGGGGAAGAACTCTCCTTGCTTCTGAGGAAAGGTTACCACTTGGAGAGGATGCAGCCTGTGGGCACAATGGGGAGTTGTCAGACACRGAAAGATAAGTGAACTGTCTCTTTCCCTTGCTCACATTTTTCAGACACACTATATTGCGAGACACTTGTCTCATCTGCAGGCTGGTAGGAATTTGTGTTTTCCCTGTGTGTGGCCAGTGTGCTGTCTGCATATGGGGTAGTTCTGACCTGTCCAACTRCATCTTAGTTCTGGTGGAAATGCTGTTCAGGCTGAGTTTGATCTGTACTTGGAGGCAGGACATTGCTCTGCAATGTTAGTAGCTGTTCTGCTGTGGCAGGTTTCTTGCCAAGCCAGTGAAGTCTGTGGAAACCTGAGACTACAGCAGGCTCTGGAGCRTGGGGGTGTACAGGAAAGCACATTTCTCCATCTCCAGTCAGAGCCAAATGGGTTTGAGGCATTGAGATTCTCCCTGCAAAGACGCAAAGATGTGTGCTGCCCTTGTTATGTCATCTGGGTAGGGAGCTGGGGCTTGTTTCACTTCATCRGTGGCATTTCCCTCTGATGTGGAGCTGCCTCTCTGAGGCTCAGCCCAGACCCTGTTCTCCACACTGTCACTGTGCACTATTCCCTTGGCTGCTGTGGGAAGAGGTGTCTTCTCGTTGCTCTAGTGGAGCTGAAATGCTGCCAGCTCCTCCTGGGCCTGGAGCAGCAGTTGCTGACTGTGGGCTGCTCCAGCTCTGTCTTTCACAAGAGCCCTTTCCTCTCTGCAGGGCAAGTTGAAAACCCACGACCCCCTCTGCTGGCAGTCATCTCCCGTTGAAATACAATTTCAAGCCAATACAAAATTAATTCACATCATCATTGTGAAATGAAGAGGCAAGGGGTTTCCTTGCTTTTCCCATTAAGAATAAATCTGCYCTCTGAGACAGCCTGCTTACAGCCTTTAATGAGCCTCCCTGTCTGAAACAGGATCACTGCCTGCTCTGCAGGGTGAGTAATGCTTGCTGAGCATCTTCTTGTCATACTGTTCCTCCAGCTTCTAGGGCTGCTGGGACTCCCTCCCTGGGACTGGCAGTATTTCAGCCCTGCTGCTGACACTGGGCTGTTTTGTCTGGCTGGGGCAGGCAGATGGTGCCAAGACTAGCTGAGACTTCAGAAAGAATTTTTGTTGTTGTTTTAGTGAAGAAGGTTATTCTGCTAATTGAACTCGGGCCTCTCAAGGGCTATGGGTTGGATTAATTTGTGTGTTAGCTGAAGCAGAGGAAGCGGGTGATATGAGGTCTGACATAGAAGCGCTTGCATGGAACAGGTTGTAGGATGGTAAAACACTACTCATCCCTCTCCTCTGCACCGTGACAAGTTTGGGATTGGGATGTAGGGTTCTTACACTCTTATAACATTGTTGAAGGAAATTMAGCCCCTTGCTAGGGTGATTTTCCAAGCATGGTCAGTGGGGATGGCCAGCCCTTATCTTCTCTTATCCTATCAGAGAGCTGAAGTTTGCCAAGTTTGRAAACTCCTTATTGTCTGTGCTCATTGGCACTGCCAGGAGAGCAAAGGCCTTGTGGTTTCCTGATTTAGCTCAGAAACATTGACTCATCTTTGCTCTGCGCTATGTTCTCCCTTTAAACCATTGCCTGAGACTGGAAATTAACTGGCCACACAGATTTTTTCTTCTTTAGTAGCACCCAAAGATTCTGTCACAGCCAAGCCCAACAAGAGGCAGAGGGTACCTGTAGGTAACTGGTGGAACTGGAAGAAATGGGGATCTGGGCATGCAACATATGATGAGTTGATTTTCACCCTGTGCTGCTGACCTCATAACTAGGAAGTAGGGTGTTTGGTGGGTTGTGRTTTTTTTATTTGTTTGTTTGGKGTCTTTTYGTTGTTAAAGGATGGARTTGGCCCTGTTTGGGCTGTACAAAGCAGYTTTTAAAAGCTAGTCCTGCTGTGTGAGTTGAAAAAATGTTGAGATAAAAAAAAAACCCCACCACCTTCACAGAGAGCTTGAAGATTTTATCCTAATCGTATGGATGCTTTCTGCATTAAAGCATAACTGTAATGACAATGTGTCAAAGGCTTTGCTAGAAAAGCCATTAAAACAGATTAGTGCATCTATCTGTACCATAAAAAGGSCTTTTAGTAGGACTGCCCATAATTCCAGCTGTCACAAAACAAGAGACTCCTGAAATGCTCTGTGAGCAGCCATTAAAACTGGGGAAGACTCAGCCATATGATCGTGCTTTGATTGTTTTCAGTGCAAAAAAAGTACTYTGACCTTTGGGCTGTCATTGCTGGGGAACCTCTGCCTAGAGGAATTAATGAGYCCTCATTATACCAAGATAATAGTCACCTCAATTCCCAGCCAGCTGTGGGGAGGAGGGTGAAGGCAGTGCTATGGGATGTGGCTTTCCCTTGTTCCCTGACCTGTCCCCTCCTCCCTGAACACAAATGTGAGCTGGTCAGACAAAGGCTGATGTGATCCAGGGCCTAAGAGGGGCAAGCTCCCGTAAAGCTAGGGAAAAGGAGCTTGCAGAGATCCACATAGAGTCAGGGACACTAGTCAAGGTAGGATGAAAAACTTTGGAGCTATAACAATCAGAACAATCTTTTCACTGGAACAACTTTGATTTTTATCCACATCCCTACCTCTAAAAAATATATGGGTTTTGTAAAAATAAAATCTTCCCTACCCCTGAGACTTTGGCTTAGGTGAAGTAACATTTTCACATGAAAAATATGAGGAGACAAATACCTTGCCACCTTGGCCATGATTTCTCCCTCATTCCTAATGAAGTAATGGAGATATAAGGACAGATGCACAKGGCTGAAGGAGCTGGGGAGTATCTGAGAGACCAGAGGCAGGACCATCATTATCATTAATTAGCATTAGCATCAATGCATTTGAGTTTCTGTCCTAGTAACAATGTAGACACCAGTCCCCAGATGCTTGTTTTGATCCTTTTGTGCTGGGTATATAAAAGGAGTGCTCTTCCATATTCCATAGATGCATCTGAAGAAGGAACAAAGGAGAGAGAATGTGCCAGATCCTTTAATTTATTTGAGAAACTTGTTTTAAGGGAGAGGGAAATTAGCAGGGTTTAAAAATACAAGAAATAGAGGGAGGGGAGGAAAACCATAATTTTAACCTTTAACTGTCCTTTCTGCTYCTTTCCTATGCTGAAATCCCCAGGYTGTGTGTCWGATAAAGGTATTTGGGATGATGCCTGTTTCTACATCCTTTAACTGATGTTTATGYCATCTGAAAAATATACATTGCATTCCCAGGCAAACAGCCATGGCTTTTGATGGGTGAAGAGAGGCAACTGTGCCTAGGTTTGGGGRCATCTATGAATTTGTGATCATAGCTGCTGGTTTAGCTGTGAGACTACATTTTACTTCAGTGGTTTGGTTGTATATGTAAATTCTAGTCCCGTTTTCTCCATCAAGATTTGTTGGGGAATTCTATTTTTGTTTATCAGTTCTTTTAATGACTGTGTAGGAGGGCAAGTAGCTTTTATAGTATATGCAGCTGTGGAAGTGGCCACTTGGCAGCAGCAGGGTTTGCAAGGGGGTCAGGTTGTTTTCACAGAGATGCAAATTACTGTTGTTCTTGTATTGAATCCCAAAGCAAGTGGAATTCTTCCTCAAGTGAAAATACCAGAAAAAGTCACATCATGGCTTTACTATTACTGCAGAGCACTGAGCTGTGACTGTAAAGTGCTGCTGCATTTTATTTGCTTCCATTTACAGTCAATTGACTGGCCTGCACTCTCCAGGAACAGCCATGGCATGGGAGCTTAATGAGTCAGTGACAGGGGGAACAGAGATAGGTGTCTCCTCTAAGCATGGTGAAAGGCCCATTTATATGTCCTATGAAATACCTTAAAATCGATGGGAGTAGATAACACAGTCCACAGTACACTGGCATTTAAAAGTACTCTGTGGCTGTTACTGGTCACTCGGACAGGCACCTTCTAGCCCCTCTAGGGCTTGTGCAAATGTCCTGAGGGCTCAGTTCCAGTGGGCAGTTGGTGTCCTGGCACAGGTGGGAGGCAGCTGCTTAGGTTTGTCCAGTTTCTGTACCAAAACAGCTTGTGTATATAAAAGGGCTCTGCTGTGGAGTAATTCCACAGGGGAGGGACTGTTTCAGGGCAGAAAGCACTGCCACAGACATATCAAATGTGGTTTATGCCCATGCCAGCTTCAGTTGTGAAGTGTGGAGCTGTGCATTGCTTCCAGGATGCCTTTGTTTGGGGAAAAAGCACCAAGTACCAGTCCTTCAGAGGCAATTCACTGTCAGAGGTCACAGGGCATCCTGCACAAGCATAGAGCCAGGCTGAGGGCTCAGAGCACCCCCACCTCATCCTTGCTAGCACCAGCCTTGTAAGGACCTGAGCAGCCCAGACCTCAGAGTGGTGAATGATCCCCTTGGTACTGCTGCTTTGTAACATGAAAATAAACCATTTTCTGTATGTGAAAGCCTGCAAGGTAATTAATATCCTAGCTGTCTTGGGTTGATTTTGTGCCAACCCTGTATTCCTATATTTTGTCTGCTTTAATGCCCAAAATGTAAATCTGACCCGGAAGAAGGGGCAGGGGTGGCTGGGAAGGCAGTGTGGGCAGTTCAAATCCCAGGCTGCCTCACAGCCTTGGCTTTTGGGAGCTCAGCTGGGCGCTGCAAGAGCTCACCTCGCTGCATGCAGGGGAGTTGCATTGTTGCCGCTTAGCTAGCTCGGGTTTGTCAGCTTGGGCAAACAGCCTTCCCTGGACTGCCTCCTTTTCAGCAGCTCCTGTGATTTTCTTCTGGAGTGGATTGGCGGGGTTTTGGTCCAAGAACCAGGAGGCAAGTGCCAATCAGCCGGGGGGCTGGCAGGGAAAATCTGTGGGCATTGCTCTGTCTCATCCCAGACTCCAGAGAAGCCAAGCCGGTGACAGAAAAGCACACCGAGCCCTCTGTTTCATCCACAGTGAGGAGAGGACTACCATCAAGTTCCCACTGTTGCCCGAGTGGCCACGTGGACTTTTCTTTTGTTTCTTTTTTGCCTGGGACAAGAGCCGAGCCATCTTTCTCTGCCCCACTTGCCAAGTGGCTGTGGGGGGAGAGGGCAGTGTGCATTTTTCTTGCAGTTTTAAATATCCAGCAGTTATTCATTTTTTATCTGTGTCCTGCGGGCACCTTGTTTTGTTGATAAACTATTTTTTTCTTCATTTTCACCCAAACATCTGTTGCATATTTGGTGGGAAAAATTATCAAACTTTTCACTTCAGAGGAAACATTTATCCTGTAACATTTCTCTCTGAAACGATTGTCCCAAACCGAGACACTAGCCATTAAATTCCACTGCAGTATACTCAGTTTTAATAAGCTAGCTAAGAGCTCTGCTTGAAATTAATAAGTTGCAAATGACCCAAGGGCCACTGTTTCATGCTTGCTTTTTTCCCCATGTACCTACCCAAAATTACAGAATTTTTAAATAGAAAGACAATTTTGTTTATGAGCTACTATCATTATTCATAACTGGAAAGTTGTAAGSAATAAAAAGCCTTTCTGGTTAATTAGAAACTTCAGCATCTCAGGAAAAGTAGGAAAGGAATAAAATCTGGGTTTGACTGCGGTGCACAAATACAAAGCACACATCAAATAGAAGGGTAATTTAATTTCTATAGAAATTTCTCAGTGCRTGATCCTAAGGGTCCAGCTGTTTGTGCAGGGAGCATAAATCAAGTACAGTTGCCGCATGTCCAGAGTATTTCCTCAATTTCTGGCTGCTCCCAGAAAAGGAAGATAGAGGAATGTGCTCCAAGGAGGAAAGGGAGGGAAGAACAGTCAGCTTCTGACCTGAAAGAACAAGTCCCTTTTGCTGGTCCAGCCATGCAGCTCTGGAGCTCTCTTGGCACTGACCTGCTTGGTCTGCCTTTAGTTGAGCTGCTTGGGAGATGTGAGAGAGGTGCTTGAAAGGAGCAAGAACAGAACTGGGCAACTGCCCTTGGAGCCATAAAGCTGAGATAACTGGGCCAAAATCCCCTCTCCTCTTCAAAAAGAGGTGGGAGAAACTTTGAATGTATTTATATATAACTGGCTTTTTTTCTTGCTACAGGACTGTCATTYTGCTATCACCTACCAGCAGCAGAATCTTTAATTAAAACAAATTAGGACAAGAAGACCTAAAAGTATAGCAATGCTCTGATAATTATGTGGCTTGTTTAGCAGGAGAGCTGGGCTGTGGGTTTTTTTCCTGTCTTTTCTAAGAGAAGGTGACATTGCTCAGAGATGCTGAGRAAAGGGAGAGAAAATAGCCTTGGAAACTCAGGTTATTTGTATCCCTTGTATGTGTGTGGATTGCCTCTGTGCCAAGCTATCAGCCTGATTCTTGTTTTCTTGTACTTAGGCAGTTCTTTCCACACTCTGAAAACTGGGTGCTTCTATGAGCTGCTGTGTTCATAAGCATCACTAATGTCTACAATCTCCCTGTAGCTCCAGATGCTCATCTTTTCTTCCATCCCTACCCTATCCCTTAGGGGCAATTAGGGAAGAACTTATAAATTCATAATTGTGGACCTTTCCAAACCTAGATTAGTTTCTTCAGTCTATGAGGTGAATACATATTTATAAGTGCTCTTAAAAATGYACCATCCTTCACTCAATGAGGTGTAATGAATCCATCATGTAAATACATGCTCAGGTGCAGAATGGAAAAATCCTTAGGGTATCTTTTAGGATTAATAGAAGGATGTTCTTTGAGTWGCTTGGCTTCTTTCAAAAGTGGTAATAAAAGTGATTTAACTATATACAGTGCACAGTAGTAAGTTAAAAGAGCTTAAGGAATAACTCACTATGCTGTTGAGATGAGACTCTGAAGAGTGCATCTTCCACTTATAAAACCAAAAAAAARTCACTTATTCATATAAGACATGTTTTTTGGCATACCTGAATCTGAAATTTTTTGCTAACTAGTCCCTTTTCTGTTCTGGTAAGACTTAACCAGTTTTGCATTTGTAGTTTTCTATGGAACATGTAGTTAAAGACTTTCTGAGGATGCTGGGCTGGTAGAAGTTGTCCCGGTGCTCTAAGTAGGGACAGGAATACCTGAAGCCAGAGTCTTCTGTATCTGAAGTAGTGCTTGAAGCATGACAGGTAAAACCAGGCATGTACAGGAGCCTGCACACCAGCAGAGGCAGTTTGGTGGTGGCRGGGTGAAGAAGGAATGTCATCTTGTGCTTAGTGGCATCTGTGGTCTGGTGGGGGTGAAGGATATGTGAATCCAGAGTACTTCTATTCCTCTGAGCTCCACAAGTCACAYACTGTGTGGCTGTGGGGAAACTGCTACTTTTCTGTGCCTCTGTTTCTCTGGTAGAAATCCACRTCCTTCAGCTACACAGGGAATATTGGCTGTGGAATTGCTGAGTCTTACTGGGTTCTGGTAAGCACACTCTCCGCAACATTTCAGACTTCTCTGCAGTCTCCTGGTGTATGATGTGTGCACTGTGGCCCAGTGGTTCTGTGCTGTTTCTGTCTTTGGGGAAGGTGGTACTTGAGAGAGCTGATGGTCTGGAGGAGAGTTTGTAGCAATTGCTGTAAAGAGGGGGCGTGTAGTGAGCTTTGGAGGTTTGTGACTGTTTTTCTGGTCAGTCAGGATTTTCTTTCTTCCTCCATGTGAGCACTTCTGAGATCTGCTGTGTGAGACAACAGTGGTTAAGTCACCTCTTTCCTAAGGTATGTGTTGAGTCTGATAGAGGATAGGGAGCAGGCTGAGGAGAAAGTTCTGGGGACGTATCATTGCAGCCTTCCAGGTCTTAAAATGGGCTTATAAAAAAGGAGGGAGAGTGGCTTTATATATGGTCAGATAGTGATAGGACAAGGTGGAATATTTTTATACTAAAATGGGAGAGATTTTCATTAGATATTAGGAAGTTCTTTACTCAGAGGGTGGTGTGACCCTGGCACAGGCTGCCTAGAGAAGAAGTGGCTGCCCCACTCCTGGACATGTTCATAGCCAGATTGAATGTGGCCCTGAGCAAMCTGATCTAGTGGAAGATRTCCCTGSCTGTGGCAGGGAGGTTGGAACTAGATGGTCTTTAAGGGCCCTTCCAGCCCAGTCCTTTCTATTTTTTTGACATGTGTGCCCATCATCAGCACACAAACTGGACTGACTCRTGGGTAGCCTTAGACAACCATGTTTGTTTTTTACTTTCTTACACTGCMATTTCACTGTCTGCAGAATTGGCCTTTATTACAGTTTGGAGTATTTAATTTAGCATTTTTTTCTACTCACAAATACACAGTAGTGAATCTTAAAATACCACCAGGGCATGTCTCTGGGACATACCTGTGATTACAGTTAATCAGGGTTGTAAGTGCTTCATTGGACTGATTCCAGGGCACTCAAGCACACTCAGAGTCAAGCTTGCCTCTCAAATCYTTCTGCTGTGAGGCAGAAGAACACTTCCTCCAGGTTATTGTGTGCTGGGGAGGGAAAACTCAGTATTACAGCTGGAAGTGAGTTTTTCTCTTCTCAAGTTAGGAAACCTTGCAGACTCTTATCCTGCTCTTAATTAATAGAATCTATTCTACTTTCATTGCACGATGCTACTTAACTCCTTAGAAAGGAGAAGCCAATTATCTTGAAGCATTAACAACTATCCTAATTTAATGTTGCATGGAATAGCTGATGCAGAAAGAAATCTGAGATTTTATGGCTACAACTCTCCAGAGYCTGCCTACGCAAAGGAAAAAGAGTTTTTTACCCAGAACAAAGGGAAGAATGAGTCAAGAAATAGATAAGGGGCAAAACATTTTTATCCCATGTCTTTTTTTCCCCACAGATTCATTAATTGTTGTGTGCCAGAATACAGTAGTTGGTCCTTGTCATACTAGCAGGGGGAAAATTGTACCCTCAGCCCAGATAATTGCASGTGAATCCTGTGCATGTAGTAGCCTTTGTGATGCTAAGTAACCTCTGTGCCATGATGTGATTTACTACAAACCTAGAGATGCTGCAGACAAAAGGTTTGCATACCTTAGAAAAACTTTGCATGTTCTRTTCCAGACTGAGAACGGTGTGAATGGTCCTCTCATGAAATCCACAAGCAATTGGGTAGGTGCTGCACATCACCAGTTGCCA
>NW_026623784.1:82503-102868 GCF_030028575.1 Malurus melanocephalus | reverse complement strand
TTGGGACTGCTGGTCAGAACAGAAATCAGCATGCAGAGGAGGTACCTCCTTTCTTCCTGGCACTTCTTCCCTTGAACAACATACCTGTCTCTTGGTTGTCTGTTTTAAGCCAGCTTGATGGTGCTCTAGTTCTCTTACAAGGTTCTGGAACTCCCCCACTGAGCTCTGATGCAGARAATTCCTTTTAAATGCCTTTCTAAATCTTGATTGTTTGGATTGTAAGCAGTTGTGGGGCTGTGTATTTGGGATGCTAAAGCTGGGGCACTGCTATATGGAGGTATTTTGGCTGTTCAGGTGTGGTCTTTCCAAGGGCCTGTGCCTGTTTCAGTGAGACTGGGGTGCCAAGCACCTGTGGAGGGTCTAAACCCTGATCACCTTGTGCTTTTTGGAGACTGCCAAGACTGTTGCTGGGAGCTGGCATGTTTTTGATGGATAGGATCATCTCTTTGGCACTGACTGCCAGCAGATCCTTCCCCAGTGATCTCTTTTGCCTTTTGTAGTGTTCTGTTACATTTTTGTTTAAACATTACCATTTCTAATGTTACGGCCTGAAGATATTGTTGAAAAGTTTCATTAAATGTTATAGGTCATTATGGCTTTGATTACTGTATTTCTWAATGTGGGCTGAGTTTTTTGTAATGTGAGTCTGCTTGTGCTCCTTTTTTCCATTACATAAAGCAGAGTGCTTTACCATCCAATTACARTGGACTTCACAGAGCTAGCTGAGGGACAATATTAATTACCCTTTGTCCTAGCTCATCTCTTGATACATTTGCTAATGTCTYGATTATTTCTTTTTACATTCTTTGCATTGTGAAGTGAAGAAGTAAATTAAAAACAGCCAGAAAGGTCAAGGTTTGGAGTAGGGGAAGTTTTGTGCAGAACCTCATCAGCTGCAATTCTTTACTGTTGTGTGTGTTGCTGCAGCAGGGAATCCAGAGCTGGGGCACAGARCTCTGCACTGGTTCACTGATCCCTGTTCTCTTCCTGCTCTTGATGGCAGTGATGGATTTCATGCCCTAACCTCAACCACTGACTAAACCTGGTGGWAAAGCAAGAGAGTAGAGGAGATGGGAAGAGGCACCTGACTATAGTTSCTGTGGCCAGGTACTCATTAAAGTCTTCTCCAACTCTCACAATGACCATTAACAACTAATTAATGACTCCCAATGCCCACACTGCAGTATTAATTAATTTAACCATCCTTGCCACTGCACATGGTACCCATACAGAAAAGGGGGGGTCTGCATGGCATCCAGGTGCCCTGTGGCACTAGGACACCCCCAACCTGACCAGGGGTCAGCCTGACCAGTCAGGTGTGCTGTTGTACCAAGGTTGGTGATTGGTTTGAGTGTCTGTGAATCCAGCTCTGCTAGACAGGTTTCCTCCCTGGCAGCAAGCAGTGGGGGATGCTGGCAGCCCCAGGAGAGCAGGAAGGAGATGGTTTGCAGCCTGTGCTTATGGCARCCTGCACGCTCCTCTGGCTCCTCCTGTAATTTACTGAGGACCCATGGTTTATAAACTGCAGCCTTGCAATGATGGATGGCACTTCTTTAATGCAAGCCTGCCTTTGGTGCTGCTCCCTCAGCAGCTACTGATTTGTTTTCTCCCCTCCCCTGCATCAGAGCTGGCTGGGATGAGGACAAGGCACTGATTTCTTTGCCCTTGATCTTGGCATGAGCTTGCTCCTTTTCCTCCCACACCACCAGCCACCTGCTCTCCCCCTTGCCTTGGGAAGAGCTGGATACAGGGCAGAGAGCACTGCATAGAGAAGCAGGAAAACCCTGGGTAAGGGGCTGGAGACAGTAGGGTAGCACGCCTTGAGTGCCACTGGTTTTGCTGAGGGAAGAAATGGGGAGCAGGCAGAGCCAGTGCAGGGAAAAAAAGTACTGCCTCTCCAGTCAGCAGCTGGATCTCTGGAGAGGATTCTATTCTGCCCAGTAATCCAAGAGCTTCCTGTGTGCTGGGTCTGGAAGAGTTGAACCATCTGCTCTKTCTGGCTCTTCTGTGCATCCTCCAAGAGAAAAGATGATCTGCAGATGGGAGATGATCTCCCAGCAGCTTGGTGCTGGACAGAGGCAAAAGCCAGCCTTGCCACAGGGGTCAAGCTGGCCTGACCTCACTGGTGTGTGTYGGAGAGGCTTATTCATTGCTTGGTGGTTCTGTGTTACATGACCTATTTGCACCTTTTTCTTGTCTGTTTTGAAACTGTGAAATGAGGCATGATAATCAAGGAGGGTTTTAATAACCATCCTATCTCTGACATTTAAATTACAGATGGCATTTTCAATTAAACAAACACTCTCAGCAGGTTTGATTTAGCATAGTTCTGCCTTGTTCTATAAGTGTTTCCTTAAAAACAGCCATGAATTTAAAACTTGCTCCAAAGGGAAAGAAGGCATTGGAGCTGGCTGGAACAGGGGAAGCCCCTTCAGGGACTGCTGAGTGTGCAGGGGAAAGCCAGAGATTGAGGAGCTATTAAACTCCCCCAGCACAGATCTGTGCACAGGATGCCACCATGTTGCTGCTCTCAGGTGTCATTTTGTGTGCCTACATGTGTGCACTTGCAGTCACAGCTTGGTGCTTCCAAATGCAGTGAAAGCTGGACTTGAGCACCCTGTGTGTGCTGTGTGTGCACGCCTGCCTGCACTCCTTTGCTCCACACAGACCCACACTTGTCYTTTTTATCCATTCACACATCTATGTTCCCATTTTACCAGGGCACCCCAAATCCCCTTACACTCATGCTTCTTCCAAACAAGGCTGAGGCYGATCCCACATCTGTTTAAAAACAAACTTAACAAGACCATAAAGAACATGGTGGGAATTACTGATTTGGGTCAAAATTGTCTCCCTGCTGGCTCTGCCTTGCTTTCCCCTTTAGTTACTAGATATGCTGGTTGCTGATAACACTGAGCTTGGTTTGCATGTCCTTTGGGCCCTGGGAGCTGCTGTTCTTAGGGACTGCCTGTGCTGAGAAGTGCCCTGCCTCCAGGTCTCTCTCAAGAGCAGGTAGGGAGCAGTAGAGGAAGGGAAGCAGTGTCCCAGTTGTGTTGTACAGCTGGGAGAAGTGCTGCTCTCCAAGCCTGTGTTGCCTGGCCCTCTGAATTGCAGTGGCCTGTGGGCACGATGATAACCCAAGACAAAGCTACAGGGCTGCATCTTCCAGATCACTTCCTGACCTCCACGAATGAAATCCTGCCTGAATTTTCTTGACATGTGTGTGTTTCCAGTCCTCCATGGCAGAGCTCACAGTCCCTTAGGTCAGAAACATCTCCTGTTACCTCCACACCCAGGTGAAACAGGTGGAGCTCTACTGAGCACAACTACAGATCAAATATCACTTGTCATACTGAAGGAAGCCCAATTCAAGTCATGCAATTTGGGAACATCCTGCCTGGGCCAGAGCTCAAAAAGGGAATGGGATCAGGAACTGTGATGTCAATACCTGGATCTGCATAAAAGGCCTGGAAGTCACAGCTCTCTCTCTCTCTGGGGGYGTAATTCAGGACAACTTGGCCAACRTGTKCTTATGGTCCTCAGCTGGTGACTTCAGTGACAGAAGAGTGTTGCATAAATTGAGGCCAAGGTCCTGGTCCTTCCTCTGGAGGGGCAGGTATGGCMCTTGGAGAAGAGCTTTTCCCTTCAGCTGAAGAGAGCACCCGCTTCCTTGTAGCTGTCATGAGGAGCCTCCTGCRTTTCCTTCCAGTGTAAAACAGGGCTGGATAATTTCATCACCGCTAATAACATTTCTAGCAAGGCAGGCTACAATAATGATAAGGGTAATTGAATCTCATGCTTCAGGGATAAGCTGAGCTCAGGAGTGGATTCAGGTCGGAATTCATTTCTCCCTTCYCTGTGGAAAATGCTTTGCACAGTCGATCATTTGTGTTGAAAGACTGATGCTTTCTGGGGCACAGGAGCTGCACTGACCCAACAGCTGGACTACAGAACATCCCTATTGCTTGCTCTCCATCCTTGCTTCCCTGATCTGTGGCAAAGAGTGAGCCAAATTTGCCTGCAGTTATTCCAGAAGAAWGTGGAGAGGGTGATGAAGGGAGGGGAGGCATTGCCTGCAGGAGAGTCCCAGTTCCTTACAGCCTCCTGGCATGTGCAGGTGTGTGCTGAGAGATTATGTGAATAGACAAAGGGGCCAGGAGGAAGCAGAGCACACTGTGAAGTTATCCCATGTGAGTTTTGTTCCTGTGCAACTAGTTTGGTGTAGAAAAACACATGARCAACTTTGATAGTGGTGAATTTTAATATGTCCAGAGCAATGCTTTGATTCTGAACTGTGGGGGGATGAGCTGACCTCTGGGACCTCCCTGGTGAGCCAGGAGTGATGGTGAATTATGTAAAGWGTCTTGGTGAGCTCTTCCAACGGCTCCCTCATCATCCTAGAATGGATTCTATCTGATCCCATAGACTAGGGAGCATGTAAGTGGCTCAGCAGGTCTCTRAYTGCTTACTCCTGGATTACAAGGGGTCCATTCTTTTCCCTGTCCCCATCTCCCAGCTCAGGTGGCCAYTTGTCCTGAGGATAGCCTGTCTTGCTGTTGAAAACTGAGGCAAAGAATGTGTGAAGTACCTCAGCCTTTTCTTCATCTTTGGTAACTTGTTCTTGTTTGCTAAGAATAAGCCACAGAGTGATGCAGCTCAGCCATATGGAGCTTTCAGACCTATCTGACCGGGTGGGAGCTCTCACTAGAAAGACCTGACTRGCTAAGCTGGAGAGAGATGTCAGCAGACATTCATTTGCCCTGGTCCTCCTCTCACTGCACTCCATGACTACGCCTTGAAATGGATTTATTTCCACCAGTGCTTGATTTGGATAGGATCAGGTGGTAGAKTTGTTTAAAGGTCTGTAAGTGGGCATCTGAGACCTTGAAAATGAAGTGAYATGTTCAAGAGCTGTGCAGGGAAACCATGCAGAGCAACATATTGAATCCAGAGGCCCAGAGGTGTTCAGGAGTTTTGGTTTTGTTTTTTTTTTTTTTTAAATACTTACTTCCAGGAGAGAAAACCACGTGCTCAGCTGTGCTAGTCCTGGAGGGCAGGRTGGTAGTGGGGTGGGGGGTAGGAGGCAGGAAAGCATTTCTATTAATTTTTTTTTCCTCATAGTGTGAAATTATGGAGTGTGAATTATTCATGGAGCTCCACTTAGAGCTCCACTTTGACTTGCAGGGGAAAAGATTTCCTGCTCATTATTGACTGATCTCTTCAGGAACATTAAATTTTTTCTTCTTTTTGTTTAAACTTAGAATCTCTCTAGGAACAGGAGAAGTTTGACCCCCTGGACTTTCAAGGAGTCCTTTGTCACGTACCTTTGTTATTTATTCTTTATAATGAAGCTGCTAGAATTAATTCCTAAAGAAGACAGTGTAAAGAAACATCCCTGTCATTAAACAGTYTTCAGAGCTGTGGTTAAAAGATTTCCAGGTGGCAAACAAATGCCCCAGTGGACTCTATGTCAATTGACCCATGATGTGATTGATGATGTTTAGTCTTGTATTGAAGCTGTCCTTGCTGTGTATCACCTGATTCCTTCCCTGGCTGTGAACATGGCATGAGAAAGTTGCAGGGGATGCACAAAAGCCCTGGTGAACACATTGAAAAGAGGCCCAGCAGCTCAACCTGGGACTATGTCTCTTTTGAAGTACCAATCCCCAAAGCACCAAGGATATTGAAGTAGTGCCATCAGATTTTTTGGCATTCACTTACATTCCTGCATGTGCCAGGAGGAACACTGAGTTTGATTTTCACTGTAGTTTTGCTATTTTGTCTCTGTTTTCCCAGCCCTATACAAACACAGGTGTTGCAAGTGCTGTGTGTTGGTTTTTTATGGGACATTTGCTGTTTTCTAAAGGTGCTAAGCTTTTCTAAGTGATTTGCAGTTACATACAGGGTAATTTCTCCAGGTCTCTTTCCAGGCAGGACTGTGATAGTATCAAGTATTTAATTGGGTTGTGTGACCTCTGAGACCAGCCTCTGAGACCTCCTGATTTCCTGTGCAGATGAGCCAGATGCTGCTGTGCATACTGATGAAGATGAGCTTTATGTGGGACACAGCTAGGATGAGTTGGGGTCATGAGCAAGGAAGAAAAGACCCAGAGAGGGGAGTGATCRCTGGTGTCATAATCAGGATGGGTCAGAGGGTGTGAATTGCACAGCAGACATCACTGCTGATGTGGCTGTGAATCAGACCCTGTGTAGCATTGCTSTGGCAAGCAGGGCAGTGTCTGGGACAGAGCCCTCTCTTGTGACACTGAGAATGGAGAGTGTGGCTTTATGAGTCTCTACACACATCTCTATGGCTATGCTCAGACATCCCATTATTGTGCTCTGTCCGCTTTGGTTTGTGCTGGCTGTACAAATTCTGCCTTGCCTCTCTGCAAGAATGGCTCAGCAGCGCTTGCTCTCAGGAAGGCTTCATAAAGACTTTTGAAAGACCAGAAGAGCAAAGTGAATCGAGGCATAAAGCATATGTTCACAGTTCAAAGAAGGGTATCATTTCATCTGAACAAGGATTGCTTCTGGCTTGGTTATCCCACTTTCTCATATCTGAGACCATTAGATTTACAAAGGAGTGAATATGAAGAAAAGGTTTGAAAACAGCCTGGAAATCTTGGCCAGGTTTATGGCATGCAAGTTATTAGGAAAATAGCAGCACCTCTGCCTTCTGGTTGGCTCTAATGCTCTCTGGAGATGCAGGTGAGTTGCCTGGCCAGGCTGCATAGTGCAGAGGACAGGAAAAAGGCCATAATTCAATTATTCGGGCCGTTCAAAGGTCTCTGCAGGCAGCTGTTTCTCATGTATGTGTAAGGGAAGGTTGTGACATTGCTGATGAGTGTCACCATAAGGGAGGACACTTGGAGTGTGTGGCTGCAGCCTGGTGGTTGTGGGCTCTGGGTGTTCACTGGCACTACCCCAGGGACTGGGCAGCACAGGACAGGATTCCAGTGTCCATCCACATATATCCCTATCCAGCACTGCACTGCTCTCAGTTGCCAACAGGCAGTGTGGTCTCCTTTTTTTTGTTTYATGTGGCAGTCACTGTCCAGACACCCCTGGGTATTTCCTGGCTGTTTCTCTGCCTGCTGATATAAAAACTCTTTCAGTACCTTCACACAGAGGTGTGCACAGGACATGCTCAGGGAGTGAGAGTTTGTGTACATTCCCACCTGACACCAGCCAGGAATTGCTATTGAGGGAGGTAGACCTTGAGACTGGAAATGTAATGGAAAAGACTTGGAAATTAGAYGAAATGTCATTCATTTTGCATGCAGGCAAAACTCACAGTAAATGAAAGGATTAGATGGAGTATGCATGAAGGGAGAGCTCTTKTCCTGATCAATAATTTAAAATTCCCAGACAAGTGAGTGTTAGGGTTGCATGTACAAAACAGTTGAACAGAATTTCCAAGAAGTTATTAAAAAAACTAGTTTGTTCAGATTTACTGGTTGCAATTAAAGGTCAGAGTTAAATGTAACTGAAACTTATGCATGTATAATAATTCACATAGTTCCTTTTATTCAAAGTGCCTTAAACTCTGTCCTTATCACGAGGACATGAAGGAGAATAAAAAACTGAGTTAGCCCTGTCTGCACAGAAGAATTGTCTCTGTCATGCTGAAGTCATAACAATTGAAATACTTTTTCTGAATSTGTGCTGACTTCCATTCCAAGTGGCCTTCTGCTGTTTTGGAGGCTGTACAAAGCAGTGAGTGAGGCTTGAATGTGGAGGCAATRTGGTTCAGGAAACAGATCTGTGGGCATGGAAGTGTGGCTGTACTCACAGACTTCCTGTGTGACAGGTTTATGTCTCTGCCATCCCTGTTCTAAAATAGGGATAATGGCTCATGGAAGGTCATAAAATGTGCTAATAGTTYAGAAGCATATAGTTATTTCATGTCTCACATTCTTGGAGCATATGCTGTCTAGATATAGGTCAGGAATTATTGCATCCCTTGCTTTTTATTCTTTAATAAATATGATCTTGCCTTTTAGGCTTATGTGCCTGTATCAAAGCACTTTCCTCACCTTTTTTTCATCCATACTGAATCCCAAACCCTCTGCTGAGAACAGAAGCACTGACCTTCATGATTGTCTGGAGCAGAATCTCCTTTTCTGTAATGAACCTGCCAAACCATGAGTACTGCAGCTTTTCACTTCTTTGAGCTGAAGCATTCAATAGCCACAAGTCAGTATAATTTCCTTTGTTTTATCAGATTTTTCTCATAAATGCTTCAACCACTAAAATGTCTAGAGGAGTGCTGTGCTTCTTCAAACGTGCCACATTTTCAGCACCTCCTGCCCCAGGTTGTATAGCCAATGCTGTGAGAGTGCATCAGGAAGGTTTAGTGTCCCCTGCCCTCTGGGAAAGGCTGATTTGAAGGGTCTTACCTCAGATATTCCAGTGAACAGCCCCCTGAGGTGTCATTGAGGAGCTAGTGTTGCCTCTGGGGATCCCCAGACCCAAGTGTTAACACCCCCAGCAAAGTTGCAATTGAGCTGAAGGTCAGAGTTAAATGTAACTGAAAYRTAAGATGCTTTGAAATGAAATTAAATGAAATGTCAGAGCGTTGAGAGTAAGAAAGAAGGGTCAGCTGGTGTGTGCTGTTCCAGACCCCTCCACACAGAGGGGCATCCTGCAGGCTTGGCCCAAGACAGGACACARGGAGGAGTGGTTTTTGTATTTATTTCAGTGATTTTTGATTACTGAGTCATCCCCCTGCCTCTGTCCACCTCTGCCTGGCCCTCTCACATCYGAGTGCTGTGTTTCATGATGTTGTGCCCATGGTGTTGTTTGCTCACCTTACACAGGTCATTGTGTCACTGGTGAGTGCCCTTGAACCCAACTGGTCCCCGAAGGCACAGCAGGAAGGATGGGCTCTGCTCTGCCCACCCCACTGATATTGGGTGACCAAGGGCTGTWCATGATGGGGGACATGAACATCTGACAAGGGTGATCAGGGATGCTGCCTGATTTCTAAAAATGTTGCTTAGAAACCAAACTCAACATTGCTGAACTCCACCAGGTCTGCAGTGCAGAACTTGCTGCATAGGGAAATAGATTTTTTATTTTTATTATTCTTTTCTACTTTTTTTTTTCCTCTCTTACAAGAAAGAACTCACTTTTCAGCTGTTKGAGAAAGTAGTAATTGATCTAGAGCTTTGCAGTTTGCCTTCTGGAATGGTTTTATTCTTTATGTAGGAATAAAATTCTGTTAGGTCAAATACACAGCAATAAATACAAGAAGCACATTAACTTTAATATATTGGATTATTCCATTTGGTGGTGATGGGGAAAAAAACAAGATTTAATTCTCCTGGCAATTCAGGCAAAGAAAATCGCTTTCCCTGCCCTTTTTTTTTTTTCTGTTAAGTCATTTTTGTCTGTCAATGCTGGTGCCGCAGGCTTTGGCAGGGTTTAATTTTACTTTTTTTTAAACCTGCTGTGAAAGTAAGAAGTATTTTCTCCAAGTAAGTTGTTCACAAATTCTCTCAATGCCTTTCATTTCTAGCTGTTGCAGACTCCTTCCCTAGTGGGATTCTTGGAGCTCTTGGTACCATCAGAAAAGGGAGGATTTTCATGAGCTGGCAAGGCAGGGTGAATTTTAGCTTCACTCTGCCATTGGAGTGGGGCAGTGAGTTCATCACAGATGTTCCCCTTTTTCCAGGCATGCTGGTGTTGGTTTCTCTTYCTGCCCTGAAGCTTCTCAGCTAAAACTAGGATTTGCTTTTCCATGCCAGCTRTTTTTGTGATGTACCACAACCCTTCAGTGCCTCAACAAATTGCACTTTTCCTTGTGTCCCACGCTCCAGTGCTATCTTAGGGCTCCCATGCAGTGGTGAATGTACCCAGACATGCATGAATGACTCCCAAGTGATATTCCTTGCAGTGCTGAAGACTTTAATCAAGTCCCACTGTCAGTCCTTGGGCTGAGTCTTCCTTCATGTTTCTGGGAGAGCAGTGACATTAGAAATTTCCCACAATCCTTGCCTTTTCCCAGATTTCTGTKTTGTATTGGAAAAAGGACAGAGGAGAAGAAGCAGGAATTACTTCCTTTCTTGTCATCATGGCAGACAGGTAGAAGATGGCTCTGCTGTGGACCAGGCAAACAGCAGAAAGWCTGCAACAGGGATTTTGTSTGGATGAAAGAGGAAACATCTCAGYATGGTGGAGGACTRTAACAAACGATTTGCAGGGGTAAAGCTTTCCTAGCCAGAAAGCTTTGAAAATAGTCTGGATGAATCTGTGTCAGGAGAGCTGTACAGGTGGGGAGGGATCTGAGTTAGACAGGACAAGGGAACYTGGAGCAGGCAGGCCTGGGTTGTGTGCTTGGAGGTGTGTGTTGGCTCCAAAGCATCTGTCTCCTGTGTGCAAGTTGGCAGGAGACACTGGGGAAAAGCAAGGTAGGAGTGTCTGTGTGGGTAACTGARTCTTTGCAGTGTTTTTATCTGTCCAGGTAGAATTAACAATAAGCCCCAGCACACCGACTCCATCTGATTGTATTTATCTGAGAGAAGAAAGACTTCATGATAATCCTGCTGACAATTAATTGGCTTTTGTTCAGCAAGAGTGAACAAGATCTCATCTTAATCTGTTTCATTAYTTCTTCTTGTATAGCACAGTCAACACAAGATTAGGTTTAATTTACAAAAAAATACGAAGTCATTACTCATATCTGGATCAGGATTTTATCTGCTTCATTTTGCAGTGCTTTGTGTGTCAATAGTAACGAGTGCAGCTGCWCTATGTGTGGTGAGGTAGAAATAGCACTGCTTGACTTCAAGACCTTTTGCAAGCATTACAGGTATGTGATTATTTGATATGATCCTTCCTCTACCTTCAGCTCTTCAGAAAAGATGTTTTGTGCTCAGGGAAACTTGGGTTTATACCCCACTGCATTTCAGTGCYTCTGAACATGGTACATTTGCAAGATACTCAGTTTTCCATGTGTTGTGTGTCACTGCCAAAGCTTCCTCTCCTCCCTGCCAGTGCCCAGTCCCCGTTCCTGCTGCAGTGAGATGTGTTTTCCTGTGATCTATCAGTCCAAGGACCTCTCTTATGGCTTTAYTGCAGCCTCTCTGGGAGCACTGATCGCACTATGGTTAATGGGTCTGCACAGATATCAGYTCCGGATGAATTGCTCTTGAGTGCCTGCAAGGAAGGTCAGCCAAGGGCATGTGTGATGTGTCTGGGACTCATCCTGTAGCCTGGGGAGGGCTGCAGAGCTCTGTGTGACAGGAGATGGGCAGAGGGGCTGTCAGTGCCTGAACACGGTGCACAGGGGGACACAGACAGCCCTGCTGCTCTGGGTCAGACTCTTCTGAGTCTTGTGGGCTGCGTTAAGATTAGAAGATAACGCTGCACGGAAAGGCRTATTACTAATTTGAGTGATACTTCAATGCTCTWGGATAGTGTTGAGAAAATCGTGCYGCTACCACTCGAATTTGAAAGGCTRTGTTCAGGCAACTTTCACTGCTCTGATTACTCATTGCAGTTTAAAAGGCTGTTTGCATCCTAAAGAGGTGTGCTGTGTCTGCTGCCCAAGAGGCAATAATCCTTCTGAAATCTGTGTGGATGTCCGAGATGGCAGGATAAACATTAGGGTCTGTGCAGCAAAGGCTGCTCTGCAAACCACGGCACTGCAGCAGGACGAGAAGAAAACACCTAAACTGCAGCTGGAAGAAACAAGGTGCTTTGCTCAGACCCAAAACACATCCAGAGCGGTACAATGACATCTCTTGTGCGTCACTCGGCAYGGAGAGAGCAGCAACCCCAGCAGCTCCTGCCTGCAGCCCGAGTGCCCTCTGCTGTCACCGCCCAGGGACGGGTTTGGGGAGGGTGGCACAGTCCCAGTTGTGCCTGACTGTCTTCGCTTCTCTGTTCCTGGGACAATCCTTCCTCAAGTGTCAGTCTTAATTATGAATATCTTGTTCTGATTTTCTGTGAATCTTTGCTTTTCACACACACTGCTTTGTAGGGAGCTCGGCTCTCTYAGGCAGTCCTTGTGCTTGGCAGCTTCTGTGAGACTTCCGTAGCTGTTCTCTCTTTAATTCCAAAGCAAGTGGAACTGTAGGGAAGCATCCTATTCTGGGTCCTTATTTCCCCACTAGGTAAGGAGACTGAGGCCAGGGCAGTCASTGCCCTGAGGACATCAGAAGGAGCTAGCTGGATGGAAGGAGAAGCAGGGATCAGATTAGCTCAGTGACATGGCTGTTGGCACGTGGACTGTTTACATGTCTCCTAAGGTATCTGCAGGATGTGGGACAGCAGTGAAGGAGGTGTGGGAGTGGCTGCAAAGGGAGATGTCTGCCCCAGGGAATGTTTCTTCATCAGTTCAGTGCTTTCCTTTGGGAAGATTTCTGCTCTTGACAGGTAAGGATAAATCCCTCATTTCCCATCCCATTAYCTGTGACCCTGCTGGTGCCTGACCCTGAGATTRTCYCATTTGTTTGGAGCATGGTGCTAMGAATACAACACACCAAGSTTGTGGGATCAATCCCTGKATGGGCCATTTACTTACGAGTTGTAYTCAGTGATCCTTGTGAGTCCCTTCCAACTCAGAATAAWCTRTCAATCTGTGAATCTCTGCTGCAGYTTYAGATCTTTAATGTCTCTGCTGTGGTTGATGCTCTGCTATCCTGTCTTTCAGGAAGTGCCATTCTCAGCCTCTATGAGCTGATTTTACAGGGAATCAAGCTCCTGCACTACCCTCCCTTTTACAACTGGCTCGAACAGCTGGACTACAAGCAACAGGGAATGGTCAGATAGATTATTTTTATTTTCTCCCACAACTGTCTCATCCCCAGTCTTGAACTGCCTAGTGTGGAGAAAACTCAATCTGTCCACAACCCCCCAGGTGGGTAATCATAGATGCTTCATATAGAAAAATTCAATTAGACTTGACAGGAGATGTATGATAGTACTTCCTTGCCAGGACCTCATATTGCTCTGTTCTGTTCCTCTGCAAGAGACTTACTGTAGAAGTTTAAATGAAAAAAAAAAAACTAACAAAAATCCCCAAAAACAAAAAGCAAAACAAAATTTAAAAACAAACCACCACTGTTGTGGTGGATGACAGCACCCGGGGGTCTGCTGGGGGGCTGAACTGCCCTGGGACAGCTGGAACTCGGTGGTGGAAAGACCCAACAACTCCTTTGAGAATTAGATGGTTCCTTCCAAGAATATGTAAATCCTCCTACCCCGGTTGGACCTAACCTGGTCCCTCACTGCACCCATCCCTTCCCCCACTGGTCACTGGATCCCCTTTGCCCTCTCTCTCCACTCTGTCCAGGTGATCCCACAGCTCCATATCTGGGGGCAGAGAACTGAGCTCTTTCTCTTCACCTCTGGATCCCCTCTGGGAATAAACTTCTGGAACATCCACGTGGACGAGCCCTCTGGTTCTTTGTCTCTGGTAAGGTATGAGCTACAAGCTTACAGGGTGTGTGTGTGTCAGCCTGTTACCAGCAAGGGTGATGGGGAATTCTTACTGCACAGCACCAGGGCAGTGCTGGCCAGAGCGATCTCCAAAGGCTGTGGAGACACTCCTGGYACACACAGAGGGATTAGACATACTCATGGATGTGAGTAATTGCTCCCCTGAGGTCAGCTATGCCTTTTATGAGCAGCTCTGTGAAGCAGAGGTGGCTGTTCCCTGCAGTGAGGTTGCAGGCACYGTCTTGGAAGAAACCTCTTGGAGGGGAGCAGGAAGGTCAGGACRAGCTTTGCAAGATGCCCCTGACAGCCAATGTCAACATGGGGTGTTGCTGCCATGAAGAGGGAGCACAAGGACAAAAGGCTCAGAAAACTGTGTTCATTGTAACAGAGCTGCTGGGGAGGATGTGTGCATTTAGTGCTTCAGCCTAGATAAACTCACAGTGGAGACCATGGTCCTACCCTAGCTGTACRAGGACCACAATATCCAAAGGGTTAATCCTTGTGAGTCCCTTCCAACTCAGAATWATCTGTCAATCTGCAAATCTCTGCTGCAGTTTTAGATCTTTAATGTCTCTGCTGCAGTAGTCGATGCTCTGCTATCCTGTCTTTCAGRAARTGCCATTCTCAGCCTCTACGAGCTGATTTTACAGGGAATCAAGCCTGGGGTTTATCCTGACTGTGAGCTGGTGACTTAGGAAGGGTTCAGTTTAACAATTGCATTGAGATRTGAAATATTGATCCCCCCACTGTACTGATTCCTTAAGGACTGAGAGCTGGATTTTTTCTTCTGTGGGGCAGGGAGTTGACAGTGACCTGAATATTAACTAACAGCTGCATTAAAGGCTGGGGTGGATAAAGCAGCACTGYGTGACAGTGTGTGCAGGGGTAAGGGAGGGGAAACAATTAAACTCTGAACTGATTCTGGTGCCTCCTGAGTCAGAACTAAGGCTGAGCTTGCAGTAGAGCTAGTGACAAATGATCTGGTAGGTGTGCAGCAGGGCTGGACTGTGTAGGAGCCTTCCTGGATCTTCTCTGTGCCTTGAATGAATTCCCACTATGGTTGAAGGGCACTTCTGCTTGCTGTTACACTGCAGACCCATTGCCCATCAAGTGCTTCTCAAGGGCCCAGGGTGCTGGGGAACAGAGCACGTATCTCTTTCAGGGACACCCTGGTATACAAGGTACAGTGACTCCTGCTTTTGGACTGGATTGGCTGACATGGGCCACGTAATCAGATGACAGATGCTTGAGCACAGGACACAAATAGCCAGCACACAAAAGAATATCCACACACAATTGTGTCACTTTATTATGACTGCCTGGACTCTGGCRTGGCTGTGGTTTGGGAGTCCTGTCTGCCTGTGGCATCCAGGTGCAGCTGTGCAGGAATCCTGAGGAAGCAGCAGGAACAGTGCCCAAGTGGGAAACTCTCTCCTTTGGCTGCAGGCAGTAGCAGTCATTGCATATGTAAGGGGGCACTTAAATGGSAGCCCAGGGAGGGAAGACAAAAATGTAAGCACCTGGTCTAGGTAACACCAGCTCTGTTAGGGGATGCTCTTCTGAGTGCGTCCTTAACTGGCAGGGACAGTAGTCTTGGCTCAGGGAAGCTCAGGGGCACGTTCAGGATGGGGTTTACAGCCCTAAGTGATATYGAGGCACATGTGGGAGAGTGATGTGCTGTCTTGACAGCAAGCACATGGTGGATGAAGAKGTGTACTTATTGCAGACAGTGTTAGGAAGCAAACAGCCTTCTGTGTCCTGCTAGAAAAGTCACACTGGATGACCAGGATGCTTGTTGCATGAAGCATGCAGAGGCCAGGAAGGGGTAGAAGAGTTTGTTTCCATTTGTTCCTGGACTCTATCCCCAATTTTTTCTAACCCATTTCCCCAAGTTGTTGCCATCTCTCTCTCCTCCTCAGCAATTACTCTCAGATGTCATCTGTGTGAGGGAGCCAAATGAAGCCCCAGGGTTGGACACCAGACAGGGTTCTGGTCCAAGCACTTTCCTTGATAAACAGATGCTGGGAACAGTGTAAGAGAAGAGGATCCAATCCCTCTTGCTTTGCATTATCACTAAAAATTAAACTAATAGCACTTGACAGCCAAGCTAGAGCCCCTCTGTGGTAAACAATGCTACCTGTTTATAAACAGGAGAAACCAAGCTTTTCACTGCAGGTCACAGAAGTTGGTAACAGGGCTCTGCATCTCCCTACCATGTGTTGAGACACAGGATCTGTGGATTTCTTTATTCTTTTCTTCCCACTCTAGCTTCCAGAAAATATACTTGCAGTTCCCCTAAAAGTTAAGGAGTGCTGAAGTCTGGGAAGTAGGCAGGAGAGATGCCTTGCTTAGGCTGAGTGCTAGGGATTAGAGGCCTAGGAGAGGACATCCACAGAATTTATAGGTGATCTCCTGTCTGATGGAGAACATCAGTGCAAGTGGTGAGGCTGAGTCTTGCAGTGCATTCACAGATTCATTCACATTCTCTGCACAGTCCCCTTGAGCAAGGATGGGTGCTGGCTCCTGGCATCTTGCACGCGTGTTCCTATACAGAAAGGCCATATGCTCTACAGCCAGAAGCAGCACCATGCAGAAACCATCCAGAGGCCATGGGATGCCCTGAGGGAAGTCAGCTCCAGCATGCAGGTCCCAGTTCAGCATAGCTATGGCTCCACTGTCACGCTGCTGTTGGTGACACGGACACCATACCATCCCTTCCAGAACAGCGTGTCCTGACCGCCGTGTTCAAAGCGGACAAAGCGGACCCCAGGCCCATAGCTGGAAAAGGTGTGGGAGATCTTTGGGACAAGAGACAAAATAGTTGTTAGTGTCAAACCACCATGAACCTACCACTGTTCAATGCACAGAGCCTTCAGCCCCACTGGCCACGGTCAGGCCTACCAGGCTGTAACAGTGGGGACATTTACAGTGGGAGAAACTTTGATCTCAATTGTTCAATGGCCACTTAATCGCTCCCAGTTGGACATCTCTTCACCTTACACCTGCAGTGGTAACTCAGCAAGTTTCCAAGTTTTCTGTAAGGTAGTCTCCCTTTTCCTTGCTCACTCATAGGGTTATGGCTCCAGAGAACATGATAGAGCTTTCTCCTCCCCTTGGAGAATTCTCCTGATTCATGTAGGTTGGGTGTCACTTACTGAGGCCATAGCTGTAACTCACCTCAGTCCAGCTGGCATCATTGTCCTCTGGGATGGTGATAGTCTCACTTTTGTACTCAGCCAGCACATCCTCATTCTCAGAGAGCAGCCTCACACACAGCTCATAGAGGCAGCCAGCATCACTGCGTCCTGCATACCTGCATGGAGAGCCAAGCTGTTGGGATTATCTGTAAATGCTCTGCAAACGTTCTACCACTCTCACCAAGTTACTGGGGGCTTGGTTTGAGATGGAAACCTGTGATGGTTCTTAGCCCAGCCCACTGCTTTCCCTCATTCACCACAGGAATATGGGATTTGGAGTTCATGTGCTCCAACAGTTTAAAGCTTGTGGGAGCTGCCTGTAAGCCCTGTCCCACATTTAGGATCCTGGCAGCTGAGGTTTTAAGGCCCAGTATATATGAGGTATATGCCCTCCTTGCTCTTCCYTATCTTTCTTAATTCTGCCCATCCTCAGAGCCTTTCTTAATACTTACCAGTCTCTTACCATGATTTTAGGCTGGGTTGTATCCATCAGCTCTTCCCAGTAGCCCTCAGCCCTAAGGTCAATGACCTGAGCCTTTCGACACCACCTGAAACAGGAGATGTTCATTGGTATCACAGTCTCTCCTGGGACTGGAGGAACCAAAAATGCCTCGTTCCTGAGTAAGAGAAGAAAGCAGCCTTACTCATAAGACGTAACAAAGTATTTATGGACRTCTTCACTAGGAAATTCTTTTCCAAAGTCCCCTGGGAGCTCTTCARTTTTCCAGCCATCACCTCCATTCTCTATCTCTCCCCAGTGCTCCAAGTCTTCTAAAAACAGCAGAAAAGAGACTTGGATGAGTCCATGGGCATGGAGAACCTGACCACCTCTCACTGCAACCTTCCCCTGGCTTGGGAAAGTTTGATATTAGACACAGCACTGATTTTGTATGGCTATGGGTATGTTTGTTAAATAAAGGTCAAGCAAAAACCTTTAGTCTGACTGAGCCTAGTAACACCAAACTTTAACATTCCCCAGAAAAATGGCTGTGTTTGTGTGAGTTTGTTTAAGAAAGTACTCCAGGAAAAGAATTTAGGTGTTCTGATCAGTGTGTCACCATTTCAGCACAGAAAGAGCTTGGGGAGAGATACTGATTGCTTTATTTCTAAGTTTTCTACATCACTAAGTGGTATTTTTTTGAGCAGTAAGACCTTAAACATTGGGCTTTTTGAGAGGGAAACCTGGATGTTGGAAAAGCTTGCAGAAGGTCATCTGTAAACAAAATGGGGAAGCTGTGTTGATACTGCTTCAGTCTATGATGTGTGAAATTGTTGCTGCTTGGGTTGTGAGGCTTGGTTGCTGCTGCTTATTGCTAAGCACCTTGTAGCTCTGGTGAGTGAAATCCATCGGTTCAGAATAATGGTGTGTGTGCCTCTAACGTGGGCTGTGGTGAGGAGGGTAAAAACACGACTGGCCTGAGCTGCTCCAAGGAAAGAAGCCTGAAGGGCCTGCTGAGCTGAGGGCAGACTGGCCCAAAGGCTTAATCTCTCCTGTCCTGACTTGGCAAGAAGCAATACAGAAACACATGCCACGGCCATTACTGTGTTGGGTGGGTTCTGCAAAGGACATCATTGTGTCTCAAACACGATTTAGATCCCTGCAGAGGTTATATAAAGTTAATGTTAAGTAAAGCCCTTTGCAAAGGCTGACTGTCAAAGGTCTTCATGCCCACTAAATGATTTGGCTGCATGGAYTGAGTGACTTGCCTCTTGGGCAAGGAGAAAATGCTGCAATATGATAGCAACCATGATCTATTTTCAAAGACTAGAGATGTGCAAATGTCAGTGACTGGTCATTTCTGACACCTTGAGGCTTGYTGTAATGTCTCTCACCTTCACCACATGGGTTCTTTATGAGATTCTTCCTTTTCTTACTCAGGAAGTAGAAGTTTTGCCAGTTCTCTACCTCTTCCTCTGACTCTGCTCTGGTGAGGCCTTCCTGCTGACACTTCAGGATCCAMAGTGCAGCTCCATCAACCAGGTTCTTCCACTGGCAGCAGACCAGGCGGCACACCAGTATCAGATCCACTGCAGGTATAGAAGCCAGGATTTGGATAAGGACTCCTTCAGGRAGGGACTCCATCCCTGGGCCAGGCTGAGCAGAGCTGTCTGAGAGAGAGGGTGGAAAGGAGTGGTGAGGGTCTCCCACCCTCAGCAAGGTCAGACACTGATGCAGCAGTAAAGAAGGAAAAATAAGCATGTTATCTGATGGCATGATTTTGGGGTCATAGAGTGACCTCAAGGTCTTCTGTTCTTTATTAAGTTAATATCCTGAAGCAGATTAATGTTTTTATGTCCTAAGTAAAAGTCCTCAATTAAATCTGCCCACAAAATGTGTGCATTTGTGGGCAGTTTCTTCATTTTCCAGGCTGGAAATTAGTCCTTCCAGCATCTTTGCTATTGCAAAAATCAGTTTCTTAGTAATGATTTCCTCTGCAGAGGGAGGCACAAGGGTGTTTGTTCTACCCTTCAGAACATCCCTGATAACAAATGCTGCAAAGCAGTACTGAAGTATCAGCAATAAGCATCTTGCAGCCACCTTTGCAGTGGTTTATTCTGTATCTGACAGGCTTTCTGTCAGAGGGCTGGCACCTAATCTCCTTAGTCAGGAGCCTCTATAAAGCACAGGTAAAACTAACTAAAAAAAAAACCAACTAAAAATAGCTGATGTTCTCCAATATTCTATTTTCTATGGCCTCATARCTGGGGGAATTAAGTCAGAAGGTTTGCTCTAACTTCATGTGCTAATTCTGGACTCCAAACAGCTCTMTATTGCCCTGAGTTCCAGGCCCAGGTGCTGCAGGACTATGGAAAGATGAGTGTGCAGATTTGCAGCCCATGCCATCCATAAGGGATGCATTGTGACACTGCTTTTATGTCAGCTCAGYTCTGGTGCTGGGAAACTGCTGAGATTGCAGCAAACTGCATGGATGCAGCCAAACTCCTTAGGAATGACTCATTAAGCCTGGAAGAGCATAAGAACAGAAGTGAAATACCCTGGCTTAACAAAACTTAACAAAATACAAAATGCAACTTAACAAAATACAACAGTGCCAAACCTGGCAAGGGAAAGAAGAAACAGGGAGTCACTGCTGTAACAGCATCCTCAATCTAGATGTTCCGATGCAGAGCATCATATGTCCTCTATCTGCACTGCACCTCCTAGGGGCAAACTGTCATTTCAAATTCCCTAGCTTTTATGGAGGTAGCATTAGTGATTTCCTATTCTCTCCACATTTCCAACCCCCAACGACAATCCTGAAGGCTAAAATGTAATTTTAAAAAAGTAGACAGGARGGATCATGCTGATTTCATCTCGTGCAGAAATTACAGAAGCCTCTCCTGCTCCCTGCCTGCTGATGGAGCACTGTTAGCCTGGCTTTCCCCCGCTCTCGGAGGGGGGCGGAGGTACCTTTCCTGTCCCACGCCGGTTCAGCACCCAAGCTGTGAATGGCTTTGCATCACGGACACGCTCCCCGGCAGCGCCCGTCCCTCACCGTACCCGGGGCACAGGCGTGTCCCCCCTCCCTCCCTGCCCAGGAGACAGCCCAGAAAACCCGCAGGGGCTCGGAAGAGGCACCGAAAGCTCTTACCTGGGCACGGCCGGGCCGGGCTGGGTCGGAATACCCTGATGGGGTCCGTGTGTCCAGCTCGGGCAGCCCGGGCTCTGGAGATAAAGGAGCGCGGCCCCGCCCCAGCCCGCGAAAGGACCCGCCCCA
>NW_026623784.1:69207-82133 GCF_030028575.1 Malurus melanocephalus | reverse complement strand
AAGGACCCGCCCCAGCCCTCCCCAGCCCGCGGAAGGGCCGCGGCTCCGCACATCCGTGTCCGGGAGGCGCAGATGGGCGGTGCCAGGTGGGGCCGGGGCCGGGCGGGAGCGCGGCGGGGAGCGGGCCTGGGGCCGGGCTGTCTGTCTGTCTGTCTGTGCCTCTCTCCGTAACGAGAGGAAACCGCCTTTGCTGCCGGCAGCTCGGCCCGTCGTWCCGGGGATTACCCATCGCGCTCCTGCGGCCCGCCGTCTGCCATGACAACTATCGGCGACCTCCCCGAGGACGTGCTGGTGGAGCTGCTGTCGCTGCTGCCCGCCCGGGACCTGCTCCGCACCTGCCGGCTGGTGTGCTCGCAGTGGCGGTACGTGGTGGACCTGACCACCCTGTGGAAGCGAAARTGCCAGCGCGATGGGTTTTACCGGCAGAGCTTGGACAGAAGCATCTCTGACTGGAAGAYCTTCTATATGCTCTGCCTCTTGAAGAGAAATTTAATCAAAAACCCACGTGCTGAAGGTTTGTTTCATTATTAATGATAAAGGGCTAAGAGTTTCCGAGCTGTCGGAATGAGTCAGTCTTGCATGACTCAATTACTGCTATTGCTGTGGTCCAGCTACTGGTGGAGCTCTGCTGGATCAGGTTTACTGCCCAACTGCTGCAATAAAACTGCTGTAGGTAAATAGGTGTGTTTTTACCAATACTTTGTGGTTTCAAACAGAAACGTCTGGAGTCATAAGGCCCCAGCACTGCAGGCAGTGACAATTAATTTGGACGGCAAGTACAATGTGGTAGTCAAATCRTCAGGTATTGGGATTAAACATTTGGGCAGCTAGAGAACTTTTGTTACTGAAGACTTGGCTAATATGACTACAGTAATCCTACTTTATTGCTGCTAATAATTTTCGGATGAGGTCAGAAAGCTGCTACCCACTATCCTAGATGCTGACAGCCACATTAAAGGTAATGGCAGCATAATGACAGGAGTTCACTTACAGCTGTAGGAAAAATATAGTGGCTCTGAAAACACCAAGTAGCTTCCTAGAATTCTCCTGTTGCTGCCTCTAACGAAAGCTGAGATCATGCTGGTAGTTGGAAGTGAGGTCCTAACCCTCACCTTGGACACCTGTGTTTGTAGAGAACTTCCAGCAYTGGACACTTGATGCTAACGAAGGAGATAAATGGAAAATTGAGGATCTGCCTGGAACTCATGGAACTGAGATGCAAGACCCCACAGTACACAAATACTTTGTCACTTCATATGGGTAAGAACTGGATTCCAGTAATCTGGATCTGGGAAACCTGCTTCCTCCCATCTGAAAAGGCACCACAGTTAGAAGGCTAGTGGCAGGTTACTGAACCTTAGCTCCCCTGTGGCAAAAGGAAGGAGCTTCATTAACCCTTTATGCCATTTAATCTAAGGACAGATGGGTACTGCTGAGAGAACTGATCACAGCAGGTGCTAAATTTCTGTCCCTACCAGGAACATCCTGTAATTTTTATAGTTAGAACAGTCCACATGGGATCCCTGCTTCTCCTCTCCCAAAGGCAGTAAAAGGAAAGGTTAAACGTCTGGCATACTCAGTCAACTGCACTTGCCTGATAAGATCAAAGCTCTGTAACCTCCAAGAGTGGAAGGTGTGTCATGYTAACAACCTGTAATAAATGCTGAGGAGGATCAACAGCTTTTACATGCACCAGACACTGGTTTCCTCCCACCAGTATGTAAGTGCAAGGACACCTCTTAATCCAGCTTATAGGTAACTATTCCTTTTATCTCAGGGTGAAGCTAATTCAATTCACTTCCTTGTCAGGTTCTGGCTATGGATAAGGCAGGGTTTAGCTAGGTCAGATTTATGGACCTTCAGGGTCTGGGTGGGCATTAAAGCTGTCAGGGAKAGGACAGTGAGAAGGAAGAGGTGTTCTGTGGAACTGTATTTCTATGTCTGTTTCAGRCCATGCTTCAAGTCTCAACTCATTACCCTGAAGAACGAAGGCTATTGGAATGAGCTGATGGATGAGAAACGGCCTGAAATTATAGTCAAGGACTGGTAAGTGAAGGCACTGAAAATCAGAATTTCGGCATTGGTCTAGAGGTAAGCTAGGCTTCTGGAGCTCTTCATGCTATAAAATCAGTTCTTTATCTTTTGGGAGTTGTAGTTCTTGAGTAAAGAGTAAGCTAAATCTAAACTTACTCAGTGGCCTACAAGGTGGAGATCCATTTAAGGATGGGATAGCTCCAAGTTCTAGAACTTCTCTACAGCTATGGGGCTTACATTTCATTTCCTCTGCAGACAGGGATCCCCTTGGAGACTGTTTTTGAATGATAAAGAAAACTTCATGCTGTATATAAGTGTTGCTCCTTGATTCCTCCTGCCTCTCCAGGTATGCTGCCAGGTTTGACTGCGGGTGCCGCTACGAGCTCACAGTGAGGCTGCTCTCAAAAGATTACATCGTCCTGGAGGAGTTCCAGCCTGAGCCAGTGGTCATTGAGCAGTGGAGTGATGCCAAGTGGAGAGAGGTAAGCAGCAGCCCCAGAAGCAGGAGCTTTACAGCAGTGTTGTGACACTTCTGTCTTTCATGTCTTACTTGATCAAAAGTGCCAGTGGACTTTCTCTGCTCTTCAGCCTCTTCTATACAGAAGGTGAGTCAGTCCTTGCTTTTGACGATCCTGAAGAGGCAGCAGTGTCCTGAATGAGACAGGTGCAATTTTTAAGGAACCCAGCATTCTCTGGAGAGTATCCTGTGGSCTTCTGTGTTGTTTTAGTGGAGTCCTTTTAATTGTTTCTTGGTTTTATGTAAGATTCTGTCTAAATAAGTAAGTTGCAAGAGCAGATTTCGGGCATTTTTTTGATCAAAAAGCTGKTTTAAAACTACAGCATGGATGGCCAAGTATTGAAGACTTAACTTTTCTTAAACTGTTACAAGTGTTAAACTGGTTTGATTTGCTGTAGATTCTGCATTAGATGTTATTTATACACACACTTAAACTAACATTAAGCTTGATTCTTAAATCAGAGAGGATTTTCAGGAGAAGGTTGAGTGAGAAAGGTCCCTTCCCCTCCCCCCAAAATGGGGTATGGTGCACTTTCAATGAAAGATACCTTGGTGTCAGGAAAAGCTCATTCGAAGACTCACACACTGTAGTTTCTGAGCTTCTATGTGAGTGCTGATTTATTTAGGTAAATTAAGAGGAATTATCTTTTCTTTTCTCTCCAGATGTCTCACACGTTCCAGAATTACCCAGCTGGAGTTCGTTACATCTGGTTTCAGCACGGAGGCCAGGACACCCAGTACTGGGCAGGATGGTATGGGATCCGTGTGACAAACAGCAGCATCACCATTGGGCCCCAGACATCATTATGAAGTACAGCATAAGGCTTTGCTTTTACCTCAGGACTGTAACCAGGTGGTCTCAGGTGCACTTTTTGCCTGTACTCTCTGGTTGTGCCCTAGCTTGCCTTGCAGCTGTTGTTCACAGCAGAACTTCTGCAGGCCCAGCTCTTTGGAACGGCTTCATCTTCCGTCCTCATCCACCATGGATGCTACTCCAATTACTGGTGCCCTTCCAGAGAAAAACTGGGATAATTAAATATAAGATCTATCTTTTCYAGTTAATACATTCTTGTGCTATCAYACACAGTCTYAAGTTCCATAAACAAGGAAGTGTCTTTAAGAAAGATAAGGCTAAAATGTTTAATTTCAGGTTACCAATGCTATCTACAAGGACTCTGCTACACATTGCTTTGTATGGTATTTTCTTCCCTGTTTCAGTTTTRACATTCCATTGAGATTTATGTTCTGTATCAGACCCTTCATAGCATCAGGAAACTGTTTGATGTTCCTAAGTGCTGTGTCACTGATACTGAATTCCTCACCCTTTCTCTAAATGTGTATGACCAAAATGGTAGCTGCCTTCCTATCCACAACAGTCCCTTGGTGTTTGAATAAACAGGTAGAGAAAGAGGAGATAAGAAGTCTCTTCAGGCAGCTGCYTAACAACACAAGTGCCTTTTAAATRTGCTKGGCTTTTCCCACATCACCTCTGTGCTTTCAAAGAACTTAGTTTATACTGAGCAGTGTAACCCAATATAAAATGTTAAAGCAGTGCCCAGCTTCCATCTATAGTTGTTCCTACACTTGTTACCTGGAGGAAGCAGGAGATGCTGGACAGCCTGTTGTACCAAATTCTCTGACCAACAAGCTGAGCTCACTGTGAACTGTGTCTGCCACCTTTATATACCTGGAACCAATGCTCAGGCCATGCTGCATCTCCTCTGACAGGTGTAGGATTWACAGTGCTTTCCTTGCCTGTTCTCTGTTAGGAGTAGGATACTTGGCAGGTGTCCTTACTGGACAGACAAATTCCCTCTTGCTAATGCCACCTCTGGGTGAAAAGGGAGAGACTAAGGTTGTATAGCATTTCATAGGAATTGACAGAGTCCACATGGGAAAAAAGAAAAGCAGTGGAAGCTCCACAGAAAATAAAAATAGTTTCTCACTGAAGAAGGGAGCCTGGTTTTGACAGAACTCAGCCCCCTTCAACTGGGGTAAAACAGTATTTATTGAAGACTACTTAGGACAGTCACAGTGGACAGACAATACATAAGGCCTCACTCCTCCTTAGCACAAGTGTTGCTCTCGTGGACCATGTGACAGCACCTTGCTGTCTGTCCATGCCCGTGTGCAGTGGAGCTGCCCCRTTCAGGTGAGAACAGGATTGAAGCACTGAGTCCCCAGGGATGCACTRTAACAACACCTGTACTCTCAAACAGGAGTCAACATGGGAACAGGCTCTGGCTCCCCATTCCAAGTCAGTTCTAGATACAGTGGTAAGAGCACTTGAAATAAAGGGGCAGCAGCTGCTCTACGTTCACCCAAAAGGCCAGCTGAAGGAATGGTTATCAAGATAGTTTGTGACAGATCTTACTCCACTGGAAGATCAGATGAGGCTTGAAGGCAAGGAAGATTTGMAATCAGGTGCCTTTGTGAGCTCGCTCTTCTACATAGAGCTGCATCTGGAGAGAGAAACAAACATCAGTCCTAATGGTATACACATAGGTGAATGGAAATAAAAAGCCTGCAACAGGCTGAAGAGGAAGCATTTATACCTTCCCCCATAACCAGGTTTCCTATTTTATTACAAGGAGTCTTGCCCTGCTTTGATTACTGGCAGAGACATCTGCAAGACTGAACTACTGCTCAGCAGTATTTAAAGTTGTTACACCACAGAAAACTGCAGAGCTGGTGTCAGAGCAGACAAAGTTCAGAACTACAGCAGGTTTAGCACCTCTTGGTCAGAATGCTCTGCTCACCTTTAAGATGTCAGATGTCATGGTTTTCAGSGGGATAAGCCGGGGGTCGTGCATGTGCACGTCTTGTTCATCAGCGAGGATCCAYGGGAAATCCTGGGGCAGGAACACAAAGTGTTACTGGCAGAACCTGGCAGTGCTGTAAGGTGAGCTCCTCCTCAGCACTGGTTCTGTGTTAAGTTGAAAGAGACAGAGAGTGGCTGAAGGAAGGAACAGGTAATTCAAACCTTCCACAACAGCAGAACTTACACGCTTGGCCCTGACAGCATCATTATCTTATGTTACAGCATCAAACTATGAGGTCAACCCACTTCACATGGTGACATTTCACTTCTTTAAAAGATACACTCTCAGGTGTCCTGAACTACCATGCCCAGTTCATTACACCAGCATTTAACTGCAACTCCAGAATGCTCAGGGCATGGATTTCCACCTTGCCTTGGAAGTCTAAAGGTGGGTCCACTACACCAAGTTTCCATTACTGAGCAGTACAGAGCACACTTCCATTTTGAAATAATTTTATACTTTGCTAGCCTTATTTGTTGTTCCTTAGGACACCTAAAATAACATGGCTCAGGAAAAAAGTTTTCCTGTAWCTAAGCAAAGATTCTTTAAAAATAATCTTGCTTTAGAAAGTGTTCTGCACAGTTTCCTGTAAGAAAGAATAGATTTGTGCCCCCAAACCCACTCGTTACTTGAATCTTAGTCTTTCTTGCTCTTTATAAGAAATCAGCCATCCACACACATGGATGATGGGTGAGGCCTGCTTTTTCTCTTGATTAAAGTTATGTATCTATTCTACACATCTGAGTATTTCTACATGCCTGAGAAGCACTGCACAGGGAGTATTGCTACAATCTATTTCAAGACCTGAAGTTGTCTGCACTTGTGGCTGTGTGAAGAATGTTGTCAGCTCACCAGCATAAACAATTTCACCACATTCAAAGTATAATTATGATGTGCCTCATGTGACACCAACCTACACATTCAAAACATCTCTCAGCCTTAACCTGAGAGACACCAAAACTCTGCACTGCCCCATCTTTGGTCTGCATCTTCTCACACACAACCAGATGCCCAAGGATATCACTCACCTTTATCACCTGGATCTTTTCCATGTTGCGTGTGGCAGCCTCCCGTGTGTGAACCAGAACTGTGAAGGTGCAACCTAAGAGAAGTGGCAGGTTCCAGCTCAGGGCACAGCTCCCAGAGGATTGGCCAAGCTAAGCAATGCCTGGCTTTATGCTGTTTGGATCCAAGTGACATTTACCTGGGGGGTTGTTGTCCAGCACAGCATCRCACACACTGATTTTCAGGATGAAGGCACGCAGTAACTGCTCCACRTGGGACAGCAGGGACTCAGAGCTGTGGAGGAGACAGCAGCTGTTAGTGGCACGCAGCAAAGGCCTGAAGTTGCTCCCAGAATCTCTCCCACAGCCACGTGCTGGATGCCATGGGCAAGCAGGAGTGGGAACCTCACCTAATGGAAAGAAGAGGTGGCTGGGTGATCTCAAAGACAAATCTCTCCACGGGGTGGTGCTCTTTATCCAGGATTACAACCACAACTTTCTCCACATCGTTCTGCAGGAACCGAAATAGAAAAATCCTTTCCTTAATATGAGTTGTCTGCTGCCCACAGTGTGCTTTGCATGCTGTGATGCAGTGGGAGTACACTCAATTGTTGGGGCTCACAGCACAAAACCTTATCCAAAACCCGAGTTCAGATTATTTTCAGCAAACAGAAAGAGTGCTTTTGCAAAGCCATTTCTTGCTGGATGTTAAACTGCCAGCTTGTGGCTAAGGCTAGGGAGATTAGGTGTGCTAAACTGTGCGTTCCTCTAGATCCCATTTTGGAGCAAAGGAGGAAATGCACTGCCATATTACTGCATGACTGTGGGATGTACACTGATGAAGTTAAGATATGCTCTGACCATTGTCCAAACAGAGCAGCTTTGTACAACCACAGTGTAAAACTGACCTAATTCCATTTTCTACATGTGCATTAAAATTGTCTGTAAGAAGCAAGGCACACAAAACCTGCCAGCAGTCTCCTGAAATGTTTCATCAGTCACACCTTTCTCTTGTAAAACCTGGAGTCCACACCTACCTTTGCTTGCTGGCTCACAGCAGAGCATTCAAACTGTTTTGCCACAACGAGTGCTTAAACTGAGATGGAWTGTAAAGCAGAATGGTAGGATGATACTGRAATTATACTGGTCCTTTTGTGGTAMATGGGMAAGGCAGGGTCTTAACTGCCACAGAAAGGTTATAGTGTTTTTAGTTGTGTTAGGAACTTTTATCAGCTAGTAAATTGTATAGGGTAAATTTGTAAACAAATGTTGCAATTAAGATAATATTTATGTTCTCTTATTTTCTATCAAATCCACTTGCAGTACYTTTGCCCAGGTCCCTGGTCGGAGCTCACCTTCTCCAGCAGTGGCTTTACACAGTGCAGCGTATCCTGGATGTACTGGTTCAGCTCTGGGTGGCAGGACATCTGTAACAAACACAGGGAAGAGTCAGAGCTGTGTTTGACGTGATGGCCAGGACAATGCTAAAAGGGAAGATGATTTAAACAGAAGCACCACTGTGTACAAGGCACCCAAATCATGCTTCACACAGTGGTGAAAAATGCTGAGTTGCCCATTCAAACCAGCAATTCTTTAACAGAAGGGTTAATCAGCTGAGGCAGATCTCWGCACCCACACAGTTGTTGTGTATCAGGAATGTGCACCCACAACAGTGTATTGGGAATGGCACAATCCAAACATCTCTGCTTCCTAGGAAACATGCGTTCCTGTTACCTCACTGAGCTGGGGCAGCCTTCTACTACTGTTGTCTGTGATCTGCTTGTTCCATGAGCACTTGCTGTATCCTCAGCTACGGGGCTGTTCTTTCTTATGACAGGAACTAAGTTCTTCAAAGTAAGTCAATACATTAAAACAATCACTTCCAGAGTGTAAGTTTGTTCTGGTGAGTGTTGACTGATCCTTGCTATTTTGCTTGTCCACGTGGCTGTCAGCTTCCTGGAAAATCTCCTACCTGGACAGGTACATTGTATTTTTTCCTCTTCTGAAAGATCCCAATAGGGTAAACTTCTCTCACATACAAGATGAGGTGAACAGCCACTTCCAGGAATTCTGAAAGAACATCTGCAACAACTGAAAAACAAAAACAAATGCTGGGACAGGGTTGGGGGAAGCCGAGCAACACCATAGACTCAAGAGGAATTTTTTTATAGATATTTTTTTCTGCATAAATTTCACCTGCTTCCTCTTAGCTGTAGGTTTAGGGATAGAACAACCCTACAACACTTCCCAAACTCAATGCCAAGGATGAGCCTCACAAGAGCACTAGTTACAGCTTACTACAACACATTACCTTGCCCAAAGTTAAGGTCCTGCCGTGTGAGAGTGGTCATCTTCCCCAGGCCCTGGAAGTAACCACAGAAAAAATGGTTATCCTCTGGCTCCTGTATCAGCCATCTGGTTGGTTCATGAAGCCATTCACAAGACCCTGTGAGCCCACAGTGAGAGGTGTGAGCACCCCCCATAASCACAGCACATCCTCAGGGATTACCAMAAGTGCACAAACCAGTGCTCACACCTCAGGATGTGAGATTATTCATAATTTAATTCCTGGGATTTTCAGTCTCTCTCCCTTTCTGGGACACAGGAAAGTTCAGACACTTTTTAGTAACAAATGAAATATTTTTTTTTTAAAGCTTCATAATACTTGACTTTTCTAAGTCTCCTGCTATAACACAAGGACTGCTGGGGTTTTGGGGTTTATTCTAACACCACCACCACGAACCATTGCTAGTCCAGGCTTGGAGCTGCATCTTCCACTGACACACCATCACACAGATTCTCATCTGCTGCCACTGCCAACAGCTTCCAAGTTTCTCTCTGCAGTCGCACRSAACCCAAACTCTGCAGAGCTACATAATTAAGCCAACATGGACTTTGTCACACAGGATTATGGAATACCTCAGGTTGGAAAGGACCCATAAGGATCAYRGAGATCAACTCCCTGCTCCTCAAAGGACCACTTAACACTAAACTGTGTGACTTAGAGCATCATCCAGCGAGCACTTGAACTCTGACAGGCGTGGGCCATGACTACTTCCCTGGGGAGCCTGAAATTTGTGAGCTACAAGAGGCGGCACATTATTGTGAAAAATTGTTTCACAAGCCAACAGTCAAACAGCAGACACTGGAGCTCAGCTTCCAACAGCTTTCCCTGCAGAGTAGACTCCATGCCTTACACAATTTAAGTCACAGTGAAGTTAATTATCTCTTAGAAACTTTGTTTCATTGTTTTATCCACACTCTTCATGCAAAACTAACCACTAACAGCAACACCTGTAGAGGTCTTTAAATGCGTCTCGAGCACCCTGGCTCCACAGTAGCTCAGGGGTCCTACACAGATTTTGACAAACCACTGATGTTCCCATCAACTCTTCAGAAACTGATTTTCAAGCTGTTTCAGCTGCAACAAAACATGTTTTTCAGGCCTACAAAGAATTAGTTCAACCTTCACAAAACAGGGAGCTGCTCTCATCCCCATGTTTTAAATGAGTTATACCRCTGTATACAAAGACTTCCTGGAATATTAGTCATCTGCTACACAAAATAAAATTAAGACAGTTAAGCATCTCTCTAGCACCCCCGTCACAGTTAATTAATAATATTCTTCTCAAATTAATACAGAAGATCYACAGACTATGACAAACAATTCTGGTTTCAGAGGTTTAGGTTCACATCCTCACTTAAATATCATCCCTCCTTAAAGCGAGGGTTCAGTAACCTAAGAGATCCACTCTTCCACGCAGTGACAAAGTTGGAATCAGACACCACATGCTCAAGGACTGTGCAGGATGGGAGACTGAATCACCAAACARTTTGGGTTGGAAGGGACCTTAMAGCTCATCTTATCACAACACCGTGCCAGAGGCAGGGCCACCTTCCACTATCCCACACTGGCACTAWSTSCATCCAACCTGGCGTTGRACACTTCCAGTGATGGGATGTGATGTACTGTAACCAGTATCCTCCCCGAGCCTATCAGCAGGGCTCCCGCACTAGCCCAGAGCAGCCGGCACCACTCACCCCCGCTCCCTGCGGTATGTCAGCGGCCCGAGCAGAAGGGAGGGCGGATGGGGATGGAWCCCTCGAGCGCCCCGATCCCCCTCAACGCACGGCACGGCCTTTCCTCGGCATTCCCGAGCCTGGATCCGCCCGTTCGCCGCTGCTCTCTCCCGGAGCGGGGCTCCTCGCACGGCCCCACAGCCGCCCAGGGCACACACTCGCGCAACACGACCACTGCCCCCGTGTCCCCCCGTCCCCGCCCACACCCGGTGTCCCCGCTGTCCCCGCTGTCCCCCGGTGTCCCCGCGGTGTCCCCGGTCCGTACCGGCCCCGCCGCCCGTCACTCCCGCCCAGCGCGGGGGCTGAGGCGGCGCGCGCGAGTGACGTCAGGGCCAGGTTGGCGAGCGCCCCCGTGCGGCCGGGAGGAGCGGGACGGGGCCGTGGCGCTGCCCCGCGGGGTCCCGGTGCCCCCGCAGCTCCCTCAGCGCGGCGGGGCCGGGGCTCGGTGCAGGGAGCGGGGCATGCTGACAGCCCAGCGGCTCTCCCGCCCCTTGACCGTACCGCGGGGGAAGCCCGTGGGGGCGCGGAACCCGCCCTGCCCCGCCCCGCAGGTGAGCGGGGCTCACCCGCCGCCGCCGCCGCCCCCGCCCCGGGCTGCCACGCCTTTGTCTCCGTCCTTTGTCTGCCCCGTCCGTGCCCGGGGCAGGGACCGCTGCTGCACCCTCACCCTGCGCTCCCGCACCCATCTCCTCCTTCGGTCCGGGCACCCCTGCGCCCCTGGAATGCCCCTGCACTCCCCCTGTGCCCCCCTCCCCGCACTCCCGAAACCCCTCCCAGCCCCGCTCTTCCCGCACCATGCACCCCAATCCCCCGGGATTCCCGACGTCCCCGGTTCCTCTCGACATTCCCCCACTGCCTTCCCCCTGTCTCCTCCTCCTCGTCSTCCTCCTCCTCCTCCTGCTGTCGGGTTTGAACACCCCTTGCCCCCCGCAGCCCTGCCTCCCCTCCGCCGCTCGCACWGCTCTGCCCTGCCTGCCGGGCTCCGCCACACCGGGACCTGCGGACAGGTAAGGCAGCGCCGTGCTCACCCCGCCCCGGGCTCGGGGGTGGATGCTCCGCCGAGCTCATTCCCTTCTGCTCTTCCAGGGGCTGGGAAGGAGTGGGGGACACTTTCCCACTTTCCGTGCGCCCCGGAGGAGACAAAGACCGGGGGTGACGGGGATGCCCGGTCCTGCCGCCGKCGGGATGCGCGCGGAGCTCCGGTGCGAGCGAGCACCGAGCTGGGACAGCGCCGGGAACGGGGTGCGGTGCTTTCGGTCAGACCTATTGTCACCCGTGCYGGGGAGCGGACTCGGGGCTCTGCCACCCGGGTCGCCTCCGTGCCCTGCGCCGTGYGCCTCGCAGGGATGTGCGGTACGGACTGTGGGGCTCACGTCCCACCACCCCACTGCGAGTGCCTGCACTTCGAACACTCCTGCAAGCTCCCTCCCCAGATCCTCTCCCCTTCMTCGGAAACAAAGTGGCCTCGAACAGAGGCACCGTCCCTGAGCCCCTCGCACACCCTAGGGGTATGTCCCGGCTCCAAGCCCGAGGGGTGACGGAAGATTTTTCCCTCCGAGTCATTGTGTTTACAGAGCCATGCAGCGAGMCCCTGGGTACCCGCGGCGTGTTCTCTCCTCTTCTTCTGTTGATAAMAGTGAGATCTCATTTCTGAATTAAATCAATTTGGCATAAGTTAATGGCTTATTGCAGCTAGCAATTTATCACGTAGAATTTAAGTGACACTTATCCAATTCACACCTGAAGTCTTCTGTCAACCAGAAGGTTTAATGGAAGTGGTTTTGTATTCCTGTCTCCTCTCCCTTGCAGAAGGAGGCATTAATTCTATACCTGTGGTTCAAAGTGAGAATGTCGTGCAAGGAAGAATGTTGAAAGCACAGCCTAACTGTTCTGCCAGTTGGRATGAATTCACATCTTCCCCCCAAGATCAGGGCAAATCTGCCCCCGTTCTTCCCTGCCACACTCACGGGTACTTTCCGGCTGGGTGAGCAATGACCTCTGCTATTGATTGTGTCCTATTTGTCACCTGGCATTGTGCATGGAACTGAAAAGTCTTCTCTGCCGTGCTGACAGCAAGTGACTATATCTTGATGCTAACCTCGGGCTCATTGCTATTTTAATCTCATTATTGGGTAAAGTAGACTGTTTGATAGCAGGTCGGTTGTGATGGCTGTGTCAGCCACTYTGTGAAGTCCCAGAGGGAAGCAAAGCAGAGGGTACTGCATATTCATTCATTCATTCATTCATGGGCCCCACTTCCCCTTCAGTGCAGTGACTTGCTGGGCTGCTCTGTCCCTGGGGGATGTTGTGCTGGAAAGCACAAGGACAGGTCGGGGTGGGCTCAGGAGAAAGGGGCATGGCTGTGCTTAGGTGCAKGGAGTGACCTGAAGGTTCCAGTGTCCACCAGAGCCAGGTACTGGAGCTCAGCAGGGACTCGGGCAGCTCACAAGCCTGGGCTGCAGGAGAGGG